>NC_083607.1:3636363-3939393 GCF_029168945.1 Cannabis sativa | reverse complement strand
TAAAGAACGGAGAATTGGCAGAGAGTGATCCCTCGTCCTCATCTCCATTAAGAATTTTAATTCATATTCTCGCTTATTTCTTATCAGGGATTGGAGGAAATCCTCAAGGTGAGAAATCTCATAATATAAAATAAATTTTATTTTTAAATTTTACTTGTATAAAAATATTAAATTACATAAAAATTAAAATATTACACATTATTTATTATTCAATATACTAATTATTATACAAAATATAATTTAAAAAATTATAAAAATGATACTTATATACTTAAAAAAAATACGAACACATATTATAAAATATAAAATATTAATAAAAAATATTTAAAATATTAAGCAGGTTCTTGTCAGGGTGGGGGTGTCATTCTCGTCCCCGCTCAGTTTAATATTCGGGAACAAAAAATGATTATCGTCCCCTCTTCATTTTCCAATTAGATGAAAAATTCTCGCCCTATTAAGAGCAAATCTTCACTGGACCATTCCTATAAAAAAAATGTACATCCTTAGTTACCCTTCATGAAAAGAAATCTCAATATGGGGTATAATTAGTACTATACAAAAACAATATTTACACACTTCAGGAAAAAAAAGCTCTGAAATTATGGGCATTAAGAAGGCTCTAAATTGAGTTAAGAATTGGAGTAATATCCTCATTAAAATCGATAGTCTTATTGCAATACAAGTGTTGTTCAACTCCCTTCAAGGCTTAATTGTGGATGATTGTAAATATTTATTAAACTCTCTTTTTAATGTTTCCTGTTGTTTTGTTTCTCGATCTACGAATAGAGCTGCTCATTATTTTAATTTGCTTGTAACTCTCGTTCTTTGTTAAGTTGTTTTTTTACTCTAACAAATGCTCTATTATTAGAAGATATTATAATATGTAATTTAGCTATTTGAATAATGTTGCTTTCTGTATTTTTTTTTAAAAAATAATAATTAAAATGGATAAGAAGAAAACAGTGTCAATATCACACCCCAAAAGTTTTAATTAATTATACATATAGTACAATTTTTATTGATTTTTTTTCGGGCATATTAATTAATTATACATATAGTACAATATTTATAATTATGAGATTCTAGCAAAAGAAGAAAACAGTGTCAATATCACACCCCAAACAAAGTATATGGTGTATCCTCTAAAATTGGTGGATCCATGACATTTTATTCAGATAGATTCAATTTTAATTTTTTATATAATGATGTACACGATAATTATTTAAAATATCATGTAAAACTTTAAAAAATTCATAATATAATATAATGCATTAAAAATAAAATTAATTCAAACATTTAATTGTATGTGTACATATTTTATTTGGCTAATTAGTAATTTTTTTCCCTGAATTTTGACATGTAGTAAATCGTGCCCCCTGAACTTTTTTAGCCGTTAAAAATTCCCCCCGAACTATTGAGATTGTTAAATTTAAGGACTTTTGTCTAATTTCATTCAATTTTACTATTTCAGTAATTGTTTATCTACTAAACCATGCTCCCCAGACTTTGATATCTACCAAATCATGCCCCTCAAACTTTGATATGTACATAATCATGCCCCTTGAACTTCCATCCATGTTAGAATTTTTTTACCTAAATTAGACAAAAGTCATTAAATTTAACAATCTCAATAATTCAGGGGGAATTTTTAACGGCCAAAAAAGTTTAGGGAGCACAATTTAATACATGTCAAAATTCAGGGAGGAAAAATTACTAATTAGCCATTTTATTTTATACTTTTATGAAGTAGATAGTTTGAATCCTTCTAATCTTTTTTATAGAATATTTTAACTGCTATATACATCAGAAGAAAATTATATCACCAGTAAATACTAATTGAATTATTATTATATTGACTTTAAAGTTTTATTTTTATATATACATATGTGTACATAATAATTATCAAGTTGGTATTTAACAATGATATTTAACTAACACCTCAAATTTATAAAGAAAAATAAACTTAAAAAAATTTACCATAAAAAAAATTAAATATATTAAAATAAAAACATAGATTTCACTACATTTTATACAGAATATTACACACAAATAATTCACATTAAGGTGAAATGCTTCTTTCTAGTGCTGCATTAAAAATAAAACAGTTACTCTGTCATAATTTAATAATATAAACTTGATATTTATCTTGAATCTTTTATATAAAATATAAAAAAGGGTATAACTCACTAAGTCCTATATTAATAATCTACACTTATTGATAATTACAAAATCGTGTTTTTAATAATCATCCTGTCCTATATTAATAATCTATACAATATTTATAATTTATGTATGACTTTTTTGGTAAGTAATTAATGCAAAGCCACTTATAATTTTATTATACATATTTATGTAATGATAAAGTCCATCAATTTCCAAATTTGGTATATTCTATTTTAAGGATTTTCTATTTGGTTATAAATTGATTTTTTTAAGGAAAGTATTTTTTATTATTAAGTTGTTGTCAAATATAACATGTATAATAATTAGAAAAGCAATATTCCTCAACTTTTAATTTACTTTAAACTTTAGTTTTAAAATATTGAGACACAGTTTGTCCAAAAAAAGATAGATATCTAAACTTAAATGATTATTTGACTTTTTTTTTTTACATAAAGTAAAATCCATTTTGTACTATATGAATAATCTAAATCTTTACAATTTTATTCTCAAAAAAAAAATAATAATAAAATAAAAACTTTATAATTTTACATTTTTTTTATTATTTGGCAACAATTTAGTAGAAAAAAATTATTTATCTACAATAAATTATAAAATAATGATAAAACCAAATAATTATAGGATACTTTCCACCTTTTTCATATTTTATCGCTTGAGAAACTTGTCTGTTCCAACTCTCCATGAAATAAACTTATTTTGTGACTTAAAAAGAAGTTCGATTCGCAAAGAAGAAGGCTTTTACCACTTTTACCAATTCAGCACATATATAGAAAATATTACCAAGAGTAATTGTTGCCTTTATCATCGTAAATACTTCTATACTCCTGTTTTTTTATCGAGACACATAACTTTCCAAAAGGCTGGCCCTTTCAAAAGACCTGCTCCTCTGATTGACATGAAGAGGAGAGCTGAAGTCATGCTGTTCAAAATCAAAGCATGGGAGTGAGATGAGAGAACTTTGTTCAATATTGAAAATCTTCAAAAGGTTGGGTTGATAATGTCTTTCCAGCAAGTGTATGCTGACACTTGTTTTGCTGATGAATTTTGGACAATGCCACTCAAGTAGGATGATGAGGATGCTCAAAGTGCAACTGTCATCTTGTCTTAGATAAAGTCAGAAGAAATGACCTCAGTTCAAAGTGACACATAGTATTCGTGGAGAATATTTGTGTTCTTAGACTAGGAAGATGGAAAAGTTACCTCCATTCAAACTGCTCTGGAGAAGGATGGGGATCATCAGGTGGTTGATACTCCATGTGATGAAGTTGAACTTTTCTTTTCGTTTCTCTTCTATTATACTAACCACTTGTATTTTTTCTTTAAAGACAATATGAGCTTCTTGGCTTCTATGAAATCTTGTTCAAACTTGAAGAGGAAAATTCTGATGCCGAAGGAAACTGAACCTCCAATTAGGGAAGTGGTTTGGGGCATCCTTGCTATTGTGCACAATTTGGAATCAAACTTTTGTGAGTTCTGGCATCCACTGGATAAACCGGTGAGGAACCCTCTTATCTGCAGAATGTTGGAACTCCCTTCAGGCTTGTGGCTATGGCTGATGCCTCTTGGTCAGATGGTGTTGCTAGTTTAGGGGCAGTGCTAATCAATACAGTCACGGGCAACTGGTTTCTTTCTTCATCTAAGGGTAATGCAGGGTCAATTTTGGAAGCGGAAACTGCTGCAATTTTGATGGCCATGCAAAGAGCTAGACAATGCTCTTGGAATGATATTCATGTTCTTTCTGATGCTAAAGTTGTGGTTGGCGCCTTTGCAGCAGGCTAATGTCCACCTGACTGGAACTTTTTAAATATCTCGTCGGAGGTTATTGATTTAGTTAAGCTTTTTAGTTGTTGTAAGTTTTTCTTTATTAGTCGTATTTGTAATGGGTTTGCTGATGCGCTAGCAAAGAGTGCTATAGGTTGTCTAGTCAGGATGCTAGTTTTGTGCATGGGGAGGGAATCCCCTGTGACTCCCAATTATCTTTCCACTGCTTAATGAACTTGTTGTTCTTTTCAAAAAAAAAAAAAAAAGGTACAAAATAATATTTTTAAAATTAAAAAATTAATATGTTTAGTACAAAATAATAGTAATCAATGCCTAAAAAGTTACGTGTAATAGGTGGAGATTCGAGTACATAATCGTAAAGTCATATTTAGTTATAAAAAATTTATATTGTGATTAAAAAATTATCACTAAAAATAATTATTTTTTATAGTGGAAATTCTTAAAAAAATTGAATAACAAAAGAGAAAATACTCCTCTTAACAAATGATGTAGATTCATTCTCTATTTTAAAGAGTTTTTATTTTCTTTAAATGCTTTATATCCGGATATTTTTGTTAATATTTATATATATAAATATAAATTATTTCGGAGAAAATACCATAAATAAAAAATAGAGAAATTGATAGAGAGTGTTGTAAAAGTTTAATTAATTACAAATAGGAAAAAAAAAGTAATATTCTAGCCATATAGTTGCTGTTACTAGTCCTTCAGGGGTTCATTTGTAGGCAGATGCTTGTCCTAGATTTATTGGTCCTCTTGTAACAGCTGATTTGCTTTGATTTAATGACATACTTTCTTTCAAAAAAAAAAAAAAAAGAATCTATTGCTAGTGCTCAAATCATAATGTTATGATTTATTATAAGACACTAAAAATCAAAAATAAATAAAGAGATGTTTACATTACACATATGGCTATACTATTAATTTTGTGTGATTTTTTGATGACAATATTATTATTTTTGCCATTATCAAGTTTGAGAGAATAATGGGTTGTATTAGTGCCTATTATAAAAGAAAAAAGAAAGCCGCATTATTATAATTATGCCTCAAATTATAGGGACAACATATTTAGTCTATTTATTATTTATGGACCAAGTATAATTAATTAATTCCCTAATTACTTTTTCTTTCCTTAACTTTCCAGAATATATAAATATATAATATATTCACATTCCTAATAGGGATATTAATTTAATGGTGACACATTTGTTTTGGCTATATACTAATTATTATTTTGTTTGTCTAATTTATAATCATTACCTAAAAGATTAATGAGAGAAAGAAGATACTACACAACCAAATATGGAAACTTATATATTGGCAAATTTGATTAAATGTAAGAATATTGTAATTGTTATGGGAGCATTAATTATTGGCTATATAATTGATTTACTCTTATTTGTTTTGATATTCAGAATTTGATATCTTGAAGAAAATTTTAATTTTTTTTTTTATAGTTATGAACTTTATAGTTTTTTAAGATATTTTTTAAAATTTTAAAAAATTAAAATAATTTACAATATAAAAAGTAATATTTAAACCGTCTATTTTACACACATATAAAATAAAATAGTCATGAATGCCACATTAAACTCTATGTTCGGCATGTTAAATTTTTTTAAATTTTTTAAAAATTTACGGGATTTCTTAAATAACAATAATGAACACGATCATGTATTACAAAAAACTGCTACTTTTAGTGATAATTTTTTAGTTATATTATAATTTTTTTGTGATTTTTAATCACAATAAAAGATTACTTGTAACTAAAACATGATCTTTAAATACAAATTGTTACTAATTTAATTTTAGTCACAATAAATAAAAATACATTTAATTAAAATAAATTATAATTTTTACGACCAATTTAATATATTTTTTCACGATCTTTTTAATAACATCATTGACGCGATGCTTTGTAGAATTAACTTATTGTATATGTTGGCCAATATAGATATTGTTTTAATGCTTTTATATGTTGTAAAACTTGTATATATTCTGATTTTGTGTCGGCATATCCTTTGTCCACCCCTAAAATTAATAATTATGAATTGTTTTTCTCATAATATTTTTATTTTTTTAAATTTCCAAGTAAATCATATATAGTATAGGAAAATTCTACAATACACCCTTTTAAAATAGATATATTGATGCACCCCTATCTGTTTTAGCATCCAAAATAATTTTTTAGTCAAATTTTTTCTCATGGTCATGTACGTTATAGTTATTTAAGACATCCTGCAAAATTTTAAGAAATTCGGAAAAGTTTAACATACCGAAAATTATGTTCAAACAGTGTATTGCACGCGTGACTATTTTATTTTATACGTGTGTGTTGACCGAGATTTTCGGCAACTAATAAAATATTATAAAGTTGATGAGCTGTAAGAAATTGAGAGAATGATTTTTACGTGGTTGGGACGTTAATGAGCCTTAGTCCACGAGTCTTTGTTATTTATGGATGTCTTTAATACAGAGAATGTATTTGGGGAGTGTTTCACTATTATAAATACAGAGAATGTTCTTGGTGAGTATTTACTCTACTTGCTCATATGCAGCCCAAGATTTTCGATCCTCTATAATGAGCTTTGAGGGAGTATTTATAGTGTTTTTGGTGGGGTGATCCCCAGAATTATCCTTACAAGTGTATCTGTAAGTATCCATAAAGTTGGGCATTCCCAATGAATATACCATGGGTAATGCATGGTCAAATCCCTAGGTGCTGTAGGGTTTTTATGTGGAATATCCTTATTGCCTTTTGACTGATGTGACTCTTCACAGTGTAGCCGTCGCTAGACTTAAATGATCATTACTTTGTAGCTGCTGGTTGGAGGTTGTGCCGTCAGACTTTATTGCGTGTAGCAGTCCCAACACGCTTCATCCCATGCGGCATTTAATGCGACTTGATTGCTCAGGAGAAACCTAACACCTCGCGGAGATGCCTTAGCATTACTCAAGCTTCCAGGAGCATATGGGGTTCCATACGCCTTCTCCGGGAGCTACGTCCTGGACGCTGCCTTACGGCAAAAAGACTTAGCAGATTTTGTAACTTGCTTGATCCACGTGTCCTTGTCTGGTTGGTCTACGTAGATTGGGCAAAATCAGGGGCAACAGTGTGTAAAATCGACTGTTTGAACATTGTTTTTTATATTGTAAATTATTCAGAATTTCTCAAAATTTTGTAGGTTATCTTAAATAGGTAGAACGTACAAAAAAAAAAAATTAGACTAAAAAATTCTTCTGGATGCCAAAACAAGTCAAGGGTGTATCAATATATCTCTTTTAAGGAGGTGCATTGTAGAATCACCCTATAGTGTATATATATATATATATATATATATATATTTGGAAGGAAATATATAGTCTACTAATTGTTGATTGATTTGCACCATTTTTATAATAAAGCACATTTTTTTTTAAAAGAATGTATATATATGAAGGGGTTATTATATATAATGAATTTAATATATAACGTTTTTTTTTTTAATTTTTTTATGGAGGAAATTCATGAATAATGTTTAATTGATAACAAAATAGTTGTGGATTGTATTGTATGGGCAATTGGGCATTTCTAAAAGAGAAATTTATATAATAAACTAAAAATTTGATAAAAAAAAAAAAACAAAAATACGTCAATATATACAGAAAAAATTTCACTTTTCCACTTTAAATTTTTTTTATTTACAAAAATATATTTTCAGTAAAAATAATAAATTATTATTTTTAATTATTTTATAATTTATTTATAATTGTCATGATGTTATTTTTTAGTTATTTTTAATTATTTTATAGTTGTCACGAGATTGATTTTTTGTTATTTTTATATTTTATTGAGAAAATTATAATTTTATAATTTTAAAATTTTACAAGAATATTTTTATAAATAAAAATTTTAAACTGTAAAATTATAAATAAAACATACAAAAAAAATATTTTTAAAAATTCATCTTTCTAAAATCATAGTGTGGCATTTTGTTTATGTAAGCTCTATATTACCGAATATTGTTTTATATATGTTAATGTAAACTTTTATAATGCACCTCGAAAAGAGTTTTACTGACACACCCTTTATTTATATTGACATATAAAATTATTTTTTAGTCTATTTTTATGGTTGTTTAAATTTTATTTATTTAAGACATTTGAGAAATTAAAAAAAAAATTAAGACATTGAAAATAGGATTTTAATAGTCTATTTCGCACATGTAACAAAATTGTTTAAACACTACTTTCGGCGTGTTAATTTTTTTTGAATTTCTCAAAATTTTATATGATGTCTTAAATAATTAAACGTAGAGGACTATTAAAAAAAGTGGATTAAAATTTTTCTCAAAACCAGACAAACCAGAAAAAAAAAAAAAAAAAACTAGTTAAAAAAACAAACTAAATAAATCTGAAAAGCTTTATGGCATCAATGAATAGCCACTCCAATATTAAAATATTTCCACACTTTGGCCATGAAAATAGGAGACCACATTTGTACACTCCACCAATAACTTCATGGGTAGAATCTTTTACAAATGCCTCATAATAGAAAAAAAAAATCCAAATTGTTATAAATTCAGAGAAGAAAGAAATAAAAAACTTAACAAACTATTGGTACAATTACATTGGTGATTGAGAAAATGGTGCATTGTTTTCGCATTTGGAGCTCAAAAGAACTCATCTTATGCTGGTCGAATAGTGTTAGTGAATGCTATGATAAATTTATCAAAGAAAGTGTTCAATAAGGTTGATCATATCCGTAGAACTTTCTTGTGGGGCGATTCAACAGAGTATAAGAATCTGGGGTTGGTTTGTTAGAAAGATGTTTGTAAACCAAAGAAGAAAGAAGATCTAGGCTTCAGGATTATCCAAGTGTGGAACAAAAGTGCTATTAAAAAACATGTGTAGAAAGTGGCTACAAAGAAAGACAATTTTTGGGTAAAATAGTTTCATTCAGTTTACTTAAGGCAAAAGAACTAGTGGGTGGTATTAGTGTGCAATTGTGAAAGTAAAAGACATTTTGAAAGAATTACTTCACTCTCATACAATTTGCAACTTTTTTACTTAATTGTTTAGATTTGTAAGATTCTCTCTCCTCTATATGTTGGAATTTGGTATGTTGTGAATGTTTAGAAACGCTATAGCGTCTCTAAGCATCGTTTTAACACTTGGTTAGCAGCTTGGAATAGGCTTAAAATTAAAGATTAAATGTGACCCGAATTGTCTAAGGGAAATTTGAAAAACTATGCATAATATACCTTAAAATTTTTTCCCTAAACTAATACATTTTTAAAATTTAAAAAATATGAACACTTTACAATAAATCCAAAAATACCCCTCTCATTTTCAAACCTCAAATGTCTCTCTTCCTCTATCTCTCTCGGTTGTTCTCTCACCATCTCACCCTCACCAAATCATCAAACCATCACCACCGAGCACCAAATCACCACCTACCCAGACCATCGACTACCGACCACCGTGAGACGCGACTCCAACCCTCTTTTTTTTTTCGTCGGATGTGATTTGGGCAAAATCTGGGTTTGGGGTTTGATTTCGTCGGGCCCGATGCCGGTCCGATGGTAACACAAAAAAATTGAGGAAGACAAAAGCCCGATAGTGGGCCCGATGGGGCCCGATGCATGTGTAAAAAATAGAATTTGATATGGCCCGATGGGTCCGATGGCCCCGATAGTGGGCCCGATGGAGCCCGATTGCATGTGTAAAAAATAGAATTTGATATGGCCCGATGGGTCCGATGGGCCCGATGGAGCCCGATGGTTGACAGTGTAGTGAAATAAAGAGAGAAGAAAAGAGAGGGGGTAATGTAAATGGGGGGTATTTTAGGGATATTATAAAATGTATCATATTCCACAAATATCAAATATTATGAGTTTAAAGGAAAATTTTTAAGAATATGTAAATATCAAATTTCCCTTCTCTAATTTGTGGTCATGAAAAAGAAACTCGCGACCATTTATTTTTTCATCTAAGAAGAGAAGTTTATATTATGACTTTCAATACTTGTGTTTTATGTGATGTGGAATAGAGCCCTTTTGGTAATCATAAAGTCAAAACTATCCATTGTGTTACATTGCATACAAAACAATATTGATTGTAAATAGATTGAAAGACAAAGTGGTATACAATAATTTGTAAATTGAATTAATTGCTAGTTTCAATAAAAAAAAATAATAATAATACATTTCAAATTAATATATTCATCAAGTTTGACGAAATAAAATACCTAATATTGATACTATTCATACATTATTTTTGAACAATTCTTACATTTTTGTGTTGCTACAACCTTTTAATAATTATTTTTTCGTCCACCAAATCAAACAATTGCCCGAAAATTAAAAAAATAATCAGTAAGGAGATTCAGAAATTACGAAAAAATAATTTAATTTTAATCAAACCGTCTAATAATATCAAAAAAAAAAACCCTTAAACTTGTGCTAAGTGTTGACCAAACTTCCATTGTTATATGTTCCAGCTTCCAACTTGATCCTGAAGTGAGAAATCCTAGTACATTCTCAAATAAATCTATTAAATAAGAAAAAAAGAACAAACAAATTAACAATATTATAATTAAATAAACATTAATCTCAAAAAAAAAAAAAAGATAATATATAACTACTCGCCAAGGCCAAACACTTGAGAAAGATCTCTTCACCAATCAATCTAAACAAAATAATTAAAAACTCATTAATGTAATAATAATTAAGTTTGTATATATATATATATAGAATTAAAATGAATAAAATTAAATGAGTAATATTAATTCCTTTAATACCAACCAAAAAAATGACTTCGTGTGGAAGAGAGAGAGAAAGCACTATATAGTAAGAAGAAACCATGAAACTCAGGATGGATAGCGCTAGAGACATATATTATATAGATGATGATGAGTACTCTTAATTATGTATATATATATATATATCATAATTGTGATGATGATCTGGTGCTATCCCTCCTGAGCTTTACAGATTCTTCCATACTTGTTTCTTGTTTCTCCATTTGAGGTGTGTGTACTGTCTTTGATTAATGAGATGAGAAAGAAGAAGGGGGAACAAAGTATTTATAGAGAGACGGAAACAAATAGTGACATTTATTAAGGAAAATGACAACAAATATATAAATATATATATAGTCTTAAATTATTGAACATTTTTATTGGGTACTAATAGTATCTAACACTGGTGTCAGTTTTTAATTAATTAATTATTATTAATTTTCTTTATTTACGGTTTAGGTTGTTACATTAATTTCTCCAATACTTTATGTAGGTTATTATGTATGAGTTGTTATATGGATTTTTATAAAAAAATATATAAAAAGAGTTGTTTTGAAGTTTAAAAATAAAAGAACCTTTATTTTTTATATGAGACTCTAAAATAAGTGGGGCGCAAATTTATCCTATCTTAACTTATGGCTTAATCTTCTTTAATTTAAGCTGACTCAATACTTAATTATAATAGTAATATTAACACGTAGAAAATTGTCATCCCATTTCATTGTGTGGGCTCATAAATATAAATCTTGTACTTACTTCTCCTAATTTGACAAAGAAAGAGAGATAGGAGGAAAAGGGTTTGGTTGGGTCTACTTATCTTTTTATTATTATGATTATTATTATGATTATTATTATATGATATGTAATATTTTCTCCATATTTTCAGCGTTTTTCTGTGGTTGTTAGCAAATCATTTGAATTCCCCTGCCGACTACGCTACTTTCCCTTTTATATATTTTCTAATACGTATATATATAATATGTATAGTATAATTAAATTTGTATATATATCAACAAACTTCTTTTTTCTAATTTTATTATTATTGTTTGCACTACCAAATATGTATTGCATTGACTATCTCCACTAATATTATTTTATGACTCACTACCCAATCATCCTTTTCAAAGATATGATTCCAAACAAATTCTTTCTTTCTTATTTTGTAAATATATCACATCATTTTTTGTTATCTTTCTGTGTAGGTACGGGACTATATAATTAAAGAAGACTTAAATAAATTGATTAGTACTGCTTATATCAAGTATATTTTGTTTTTTGGTAGCCCATCACAAAAGAACTCACAGTTTTAAGATGGGTAACCTTTTAAGAAATTTTTCTAAGAAGCGTACGAGTGTTATTATGACTATTTTTAGGTTAATATAAGTATATTTTTAATTTAGTTTTACTCTTGTTTGGAGTAATTTTATACGTTTTATTTTTTATTTTTGCAGATTTAAAATAGAAAAAAAAAATTATAGCAAATGACCCTAAATCATAAGACTATGTTAGTAAATATCATCATTTCAAAACTTGTAGAGAAATGACCATTTTAAACTATTTATTATTTATATTGTCTTTTGTCACATAAAAAAATCATTATTTTTTTTTTCATTTTTTTTTAGAATTAGAAGCAAATTATTTAAAGATTATAGTATGTCTACATTAGTTTTGTTAAAATCTTTTTTATTTAAAAGTTATGTCGATTTTTTTAATTTTTTATGAGTTATTGTGGGTTGTTGGTATATAGATTTTGTTGTACGGTATATTTCTATTTTGTAGTAAGGTATTGTTGGAAATATTCTACCAGGATCTAGATTTACTAACAAGTATGTTTGATTAACACCCTAATATGAATTCTAAAACAATGAAAAGAAACACATAAGAGTTTAAGAAAACCTTACATTGGGTGCAGCAGAATATAATGACTCCTTCCATTCAGATCTCTAGCCCTTGATTCCTTTCTGTAGCAGAGCATAATCAAGATCTGAATCTAGATCTCTTTCTCTCCTTCTTGTTGGTGTTGATTTTTCATAGTCTTACATATTATGATTGAGGTACCACTTGATGTGTGTGGGCACTACTCTATCACTCATGGGAATTTCGAAAACAGAGAAGAAAGAGAGAAAGAGTGGCGGCTTCAGAGTGTTTCTTCTCAAAATCAGTAAAGTGTGTCTGAAACCTGAAGCCTTTACCTTCTATTTATAGAATACCACATAAGGTTAAGGTTGAATTACTTGACATTTAAAAATGAAAAATAAAATGAGAAATAGGAAGCATAGTGGTCGGCCATGGAATAAGGAAACAAGCCTTTCACTTTTGCAACTTTCCTATTTTATCATTCCTAGTTTCCCATTCTCCAAAATTGCCAATTTTCTCATTCAACCACATAAATGTCAAATCTAATTATTTAATAACTATAATTAATTATTAAATAATATATTGTCATTTATTTTATTTATTAATAAAAACTAATCAAAGTTTTCCAATTAATAAATATACCCTTTAAACTCTCTATTTACTGTTTTACCCTTGCTTAGTGAAAATTTATAAAGTAGACATAGTCTAACTTTTAGAATTATAATTGATTAATTAAAATCAATTAACTGAGTCTTACAAGCAGTATGGTCTCAACTAGTATGGGGACCATGGGTCTATATAACCGAGCTTCCAATCAGTTGAACCGAATTCACCAAGTAAATTCCCTAACTTATTAATTCCTTATTGAATCCACACTTAGAACTTCGAATTGCACTCTCAGTCATATAGAACGCTCTATATGTTCCATGATATAGACACGTCATTAGTTATCCATTGTTATAATCCTAATGTGATCAATGACCCTCTAATAGATGATCTACATTGAAAAGGCACTAAGTTACCGTTACACCTTCAATGTATTTTATCCTTAAAACACTTAGCTCCGTATAAATGATATTTCAGCAAAGTGAAATGAGATCACCACCATTTATCTCTGTTTAGCCAAGCTCGAAGGATATCATCGTTTCACTTCTAAATTCCTATAGAAGTTATAGATTTCATATTTATGGTAGCGCTCCCACTCAATTATACTATCATGTTCCCAAAATGTACGTATCACCCTGACCCACAAGTAGGCTTAACTAACAAATCAAAGAACATGTATAGTACTTTTGAGATCGAACCTAACCATATCAAGATTAAGGTCATTTGATCTAGGATCAACAGGTGATATTGAATTGAATAGATATTACGGTAAATTTTAATATATTTAATCAAAGTTCAATATCGGTCCCTTCCGATGTATACTCCATACATCCGATACTGGTAAACTTTGCCAATGTCCTGGAAAGGACATAACACTTTTCCAAGGTGTAAGAATACCTATCGCTGATTATACCATGTCAGTTTAAATCCAGTGTTCTGACAAATCAGTGAATAAACTTTCGAATATATAATTAAGATTATATTCCACTGTGCTGACAACACTATAATAATTAACAAATTCATATGTTCTAAACTTAAATAGAATTCATACATTATATATATAATCATGAAATAAATCATGTGAACCATGCAACATAAAATGTTATTTCTGATCTTTATTAATAAGTAAAACTGATTATATTGAAATGGATTTTATTTAGGGCACAAAACCCAACAGGTATATTATTATTCTTAGATTATATTTATTTTTTATTTTGATATGTAGACTAGTGGTATATAATTTTATTAGTATAATAAAAATATTTTAATGTATGTATATAATTTTATTGGCATGCTACATATATTTAATTATTATTTTTATGTATTTTGATTGTATGATTATTTATTTTAAATAATATTCAATTAGTTTTTATTTTATTATATACAATCAATATATCAATATATATATAAAGGAGAGTTGTATGAGAGTTGATGTGGAAGCTTATATGTCATTTTTTTTTCAATCTCTCTTATCTCAATTTTCTAGATTTACTCTTATTTTTAAAGATTTAATTATATATTTAATCTATTCTTTTCTTTTAATTAGTACCATTTAAATCCATGAAATAGTTTTAAAATTTATTACATTAATTTATAATTGTCAAAGAATGCAAATAGTTTTTTTTTGTATTATTATTAAATGAAAGAATCAATATTTATCTATCTAGGAAAGTACAATATATGTCATGTGGCATTCTCTCTAACGTCCTCGCTTCAAGCCTCAATTGGGTCCAAACTGACAGAATGAATGGTTCTTATACACGAGTACGTCACTCTGGCTGCTTCATGGACTGACGACTGACCCTACAGACCAACACGAGTGTTTCCAGCGTGCTTTGTCCTCACTCGCACGCTTCCTGGGAAAACTTCCCAGGAGGTCACCCATCCTGAAATTGCTCCAGGCCAAGCACGTTTAACTGTGGAGTTCTTTCGTGATGGGCTACCGAAAAACAAGATGCACCTTGTTGATATAGGTAGTACTAATCAATCCATTTAAGCCCTCTTCAACTATGTAGTCCCATACCTACACAGTCTCAGAACCATCCCACTTGACCTTCCCCAGGCGATGTGGGATTGCACAGCTTACCCGACTTGACCTGGGGAAATTTTAGGATAGGTGACCTCTTGGGAAGTTTTCTCATGAAGCGTGTGAGTGAGGACAAAGCACGCTGAAAATACTCGCGTTGATCTGTAGGGTCAGTCATCAGTCTATGAAGCAGCGAGAGTGACGTACTCGTGTATAAGAGCCATTCATTCCGTGGGTGTAAGGACCCAATGGAGGATTGAAGCGGGGACGTTACATTCTCTATGCATTATATTCTATGTTCTTTATTTTCTCATTATTTTGAATTTATTTAATTTTCCTTTTTTAATGTTATTACTAATGAAAGATAATTAATTAATTACAATTTAATTCTTAAAATTTAATATTTATGTTAATATTTTTTAATTAATTATCATTCATTATCAACGGTGACCTTTCATTTTTTTTAATAACTCCCACTATTATTATTATTATTATTATTATTATTTTTTATTATTATTATTATTATTATTATTATTATTATTATAATAATAACATATTTACTTAATAACTAATCTCATACCTATTACATATACCTCTATATAGGTTTCTATAAAATTAGAGAGATTCTATTGCTATGTAATATTTGATAATATATTCATTCATCTATCTTTGGCTATAGGAGGTAAGCATCATATTTTATATTATTTTTCTTAAAATTTTTGTTGTAAATTATGTTATTCACTCAATAAAAAATTGTAGATCGTATACAATTATATACACTATGTAATATACACGACACATATATATACTAGCAAAAAGTTACGTGCGATGCATGTATATTAAATTTCATGCTAGTTTTTTTCTACGTTATTAAAAAGTGATACAATTAAAATTTAAAAAAAATATATTATTAGTTATTAGGTTCAACATCATTACCGTATGTTCATTTTTAAGGAAAAAAATATATTTATGAAATAATAATTTGTTGCAACGTGACAATTTCGACAGTAAATTAACTGATTGTATACTTTTTTGTCTGCTAACATTAAGCTTTTGATATTTGAATGGTGAACTCTTATTTGTCCGCTTTTCAAATTTTTCTAACACTCTCATTTTATTCTTCCAACTTTCTGTAGTTGGAGTGATGTCCTTAATTATTGTATATAGTGTAGTCATTTATTCACCTGTTTTCAAATAAAACAATAGAAATACAAAATAAAAAAAATATATAATTAAGCTCATATTAAAATGAATCTCACCTTTCAATATAGTAAAAGGTTTTTAAATTGATTCATTCTCACTTAATAATTGTGACAGACCTAACGAATAATAATATTATGTTACCTAATAACAAAATTGGAATCCACCAAACAACATTATCAAAATTTATTCCAAGTATAATTATATAAATCTATTACTCATTGAAGTCTATTAGAAACTCTAAAAAGCTCACAATACGAGATTTCACATCAAAAATCTAAAAATGATCAACTATGTAGCAGGAATGATAATACAATAACCAAAATTGCCTAGTCATATACAGTCTTAAAACTTAAAAGAGTGGCATTATTCATTCAAGTTTCGACTAAGTGTTTCTGAGTTCGAGTTATAATATTGTGTCCTGTGTTTATGTCCAAATATTGTGTGTGTCTGGCTAATCTAGTGAAGAAGATTGAAGTTTTGATTCTCAATAAATAGAATGAATATAAGTGTATACTTTGTAGTAGGTCATTATTGTGTCATTTTTAAGTTAATGTGTCAACTTGAAAATAATTCATTTAATAAACGGAATAGAGGAGTCAATCTAAAAATATTTTTCTACCTTCATAAGTAGAGCTATAGAAAACAAACTTGGTAACTTTTTGAGTGTTAAAAAATTGTAAATGGTTATAAATTCAGAGTAGGTAACTTGTGTGTGACAGCTGGTTAAAGAAGCCAAAATTGAGGTTTATGATTAGAAAGTAGAAGCACCGCTAGAACTTTCCTTTGTTTGAAGTAATAATATAATAACTAATATCTTTTATTACATATTAATAATTAATTCAAGATGAACTTTTCAAAGTATTTTTGAAACATCGTGGGATATATAAATGCAATACTTTTGTATAATAGCATGTAGTATGTTGTCTTCATTAGTATTTTTTAAATTTTAAAATGAAAATTAAAATTACAAAATATGGCTTAAGAAATTATAACTAAGGTTATAAACTGGTAAAGGTTGTGTTGGAGGCTAGGGTTTTTGCTCTAGAGAGAGAAATTTGTTAGATTAAATTTTGGCAGGATTATTTAGCTAAAATTAATCAATTATAATTAACGTTTTCTAATCAGAATATTCTGTCAAATATTAGAATATCCTGTTAACATTTTGATAGAAAAATAAATAATAACATTAAACCAAGAATTCTGTTACATAGCCACATTTTATATAGAAAAAATAATATTTAAAAAAAAAATCACCCAATAATTTTACATATATATGATCGAGCCACATTTTATGGATTCAGATGTGGAGGCAAACGATTATAACCTGATCGAGCCAAAAAAACAAATAGAAAAATTTATGGATTAAGGGTGACTATTCAATGGTTACATTTTTATTGTAACCATATGGTTACATTTTTCTTTGACCTGTAATAGCAGGTTACTAATAGGTAGACATTCATTTTTTAGAATTAATTAATTATAATTAACTATTTTCTTAAAATAATTAATTAAATATTTAACAAGACCTCTTTTAGAAATTAATATTTATATTTAAATCCTTACTTTAATTATTTTAATAATTAAGCCATTTAATTATAATATTTACAATAAAATTTAATTTTTTTTTTACAAAAATTAAATTTCTTTTGACACAAATTAAAATTCTCTTCTTATAATAAATTTTGAAATAATTAATTATTTTTAAATTATATTTAATTATTTTGTTACAATTAGATAAACTAAGTATGAGGCCTCAAGCTAATCAATCGATAACAAGTGCAACCATTTTTTTTTCTAAAAAGTCCTTCAACTTATTTCACTTTTTACTTTTTAAATATTTAAATAAAAAATGAAATAATTAAGTGTAATAATTTAAAATTAAGATTAAGTATAATAAAATTTAAATTATGAAATTATATGTGTATAATTTTAAATTATAAAAAGTTTTGCTATAAAATTTTAAATAATTTAAGTGTAAAAAAATAAATTGCTAGAAGATCCTTATATAGTAATAAATTGCAAAAAATTAATTAATAATTATAATTAATTTAATTTTAAAATATAATTAATCTTAATTAAAGTTTTATAAGGAAATAAATGATTAGGTTACTTTCAGGTTACAAGTTATTTATTATTTATTTTTATTTAATTTCCAAATTAATCACAACCATTTAATAGTAATGCAATGGCTTAAAAAAATGTAACCATGATGGTTACAATAAAAATGTAACCATTGAAACCTCTTGCATTAAATAAATAGTAGTAAATTCTTATTTAGAATAAAATCCAACTAAATAACATAAGTATAATTAGAAAAACCAATCGTAGATGTACAACATCAAAAACCAATCGTATTTTTTTGGATTTAATGAGATTTATTTTATTATACATAAATAAAAAGTGACCCATGAATTTCTCATAAACTATTTTATTTTTATTAATAAACCATTTTATTTTTATTATACATAAAAAGTCACCCATGAATTTCTCATAAATTATTTTATTTTTATTAATAAACTATTTTATTTTTAATATAAATAAAAAGTCATCCATGAATTTCTCATAAACCAAAAATTCTGTTATATAGGTACACTTTATATAGAATAGATATTAGTTAGTTCACAATTTTATTATTTTTCTAATATAATAATTATAATAAAAACATACAATAATAATAATAATAATAATAATAATAATAATAATAATAATAATAATAATAATAATAATAATTTTTAAAACAAACCTCTTATATGAAAAAGCCCCCTAAATAATATTATTAATAAATTAATATTTTAATTTATAATTATATATAAATATGCCATGAGTATTTAATATGAATAAAAAATATATAGGCATCAATTAAATTTAAATTAATGTATGTATATACCAAAAAAATCATCTAGGTGGTGATATATTTTAGATTTACTTGATTTTCAGTATTTATTATTTTAGTTCTAGAGTTGGAAGAATTCTAAAAGTTTATTAAAAATAATAATGAGTTTATTGCCAATAAATACTTAATTAAAAAAAAAACTAATTAAGATTTTTGTCCTTTGAACTTTAACATGTACTAAATCATACCCCTAAACTTTTAAGGTCGTTAAAAATGCTCCATGAACTATTGAAAAAAGTCCTTAAATCTAACAATCTCAATAATTCATGGTGCATTTTTAACGACCTTAAAAGTTTTGAAAGCAAAAATCCTAATTAACCATAAAAAAAATCTGCCACATGTTAATAATTTATTGGCGACTTAATCGTTTTGATTAAAAAAAAATGATAAAAAAAATTAAATAAAGAATTATATATGTTTATGTATATTTTTCATTATGGTTCCAGTAGAAGACTTTTTCAGGTATGAATATTAAATTCCATTTCATTACCAATCTTTATATTATTCTATCTTGAACAATATTATTAATAGCATTAGCACAAGTTTATAATATTCCACAACATTTTAAAAAAATCATACTAAAAACTCAGCAGTTAACTGTTCTTCTTAGGTACACATATGCATAAACATATGACATTTGTGTTTCTTTCTTTTTTTTTTTTTTGTGTTTTTTTCGTGGGTTCTTGTGGCTGAATTTTTAGTATAACAGCAATTGATGAATCCATTTTACAACAACTGTGATAGTAGCTTTGTAAAATTTCATTCTATTGAAAGAGAATGAACAATAATTATGTGATATAAATAGAAATGAAGATTGAAGATAAGTCAGTAAGGAATGGGCACACGAACAGATGGAGGCCCAAATTTCATGTCCTCGATGATAAGATTGAAGAGAGCCTGAGCAATTGAACCTTCTTCTGCACCTGTAACAAAAGCAAAAGCTAGCTTTATGTTGTTTTATATCAACTTTGATACTATATTTACAAGCAAATAAATCTATGTCATTGAATTTGAGTATATATACTAGGAGGCTGTACATAAATTTTTGTAAATCGTCCAACCCGAATAACCCGCTCAAATTAAATTGAGATAACTCGACGAAAAATGTAAACCGAAATATCCGACGAAAATATAACTCACCAAATCTTTATATTGGGCGGGTTAAAAATAATATCAACCCGCCCAATCAACCCGAACTAACCCGACCAATCCAATTAAGAGTATTTTTTTTTATATATATTTTTATTATATATAATTTATATATATATTTATAAAAAATAAATAATTCAAACTATTATATTTTTTTTGTGACAGATGATTTAAATTTTAAATTCAATCTTTATATTTATCTCATTATAACAATAACTAAAATATAACAATTGAATGTGAAAAAAAAAATATTACTGCTCAGTTTGGACGGGTTAACTCGACTAAACCGACGAATTTATTAGGCAGGTTAAAACTTTCTTTTTTTCTTAATTGGACGGGTTGCACCTAGATTTTTGTAACCCAATCTTTACATTGGATTAAATATAACGTAAACTGACCAAACCAACCGACGTACACCCCTAATATATACATAAGGAAGATGTTATGGAAAAGGAATATTGTTTTGAATGTAGAGGAATTCTTACCATTACCAATGATGTGATCATCCCATTGTATGACAGGCAAAACAAGTATAAAACTACCAATAAGCATCATTTCAGTTGTATTCTTCTTCCCCTCTTCTACACTCACATTGCCTACTCTAATTCCCCCAAGCTTTCCCTCACTAACTAACCCTTCAGCAAGACTCAAAATTCTATTAGCAGTGCAACCACTTAGAATTTTATCGAAATTAGGCATTAAAAGTTCATTCTGTTTAGTGACAAAGGCAACATTCATATTGGGACCTTCAGCAACGAACCCTTCGTTGTCCAACCAAATCCCCGCGAATGCACCTTCTTCTTCAGCCTCCATCTTCGAAAGAACATTCGGGAGATAGTTTACGCTCTTTGTTGTTGCGAATTGTGGAGGCTTTATTGGAATTGAAGATGTTATTACCTTAATTCCCTTTGAAAAAGAAAAAGAAGGGCATTCATCATCTTGAAACACAACAGCATAAAATGTTGGTCGGTTGCAACCACTTGGAGACAACTCAAAATCACCACCTCCAACTGACAGCCAATATTTTAAACATCCATTTCTGCACTTTGAGGCACTAGCTGTCTGTATGAGTATTCTTCTTAATGTTTGCTTATCAAATGCAGGGGTGATTTTGGCCATACCTGCTGATCTTATTATACGGTTAACATGTTGATCCAATCCATACAGATATCTGCCATGTATTAAAAAAAAAGACACACATAATGAAATCATTGAACAACAGCTTGGAATTTGTGTGTCTTTGACTAAACTAACCCTTCCACTATGACAGCAGTGTCAAAAACACCATGCCCTCTGTGGACCATGTGATCATCAATAGGGATAACCATAGCTGCAGGATCTGTTGTTATTCCACCAAAAATGCTGGAGTACATGGCCAACATTTGTTGATTCCCTTTATGGTTTTCCCGGTTGGCTTTCAACCTTTCAACTGCCTAAACAAGCAATTTTCAGAGAAATAACATCAGTGAAAAACTACGAGGCTGTTTGGCTTCATAACTTAAAAACTGTTTTCTGTCTTTTAAAAATGAAAACAGTTTTTAAAAACTAACAGGAGTAGTTTAGCAAAATTTTTTAAAATTGAATTTTAAAAAACTAAGAAATAGTAAACATCAAACTGTTGTTTTCAATTTTCAAAAATAATTTTTTTTGTCTAACATATTATATTTTATATTTTTGTTCGTATAATCGGATCCTAGACTCGAAATCATACCTGAACCCGAACCCGAATAGGTTCATATCATGGTATGGTGTTAAAATATCAATTTTTTTAGTAAGAAAAAAATCTAAAAATAGTTTTAAAAAATTTATATCAAACACCATTTAATTTTAAAATGACAAAAAACTGTTTTCTATTCTTACTTTTAAAAACTGAAAATTGAAAACATAGCCAAACAGGCTCTATAAAACCACGCATATTTCCTTTAACTCCTCTCTCCAAAAATTGCCAAGATGAAAATGACCTTCTTTTGTTTATGTTGATCATGTTTCTATTATGGTTTACATATACATAAAAGTAATAAGGTTTAAAAAATTACATCTGAGCTAGTCAGAACTGGGATATCAAATGTTTGAATGCTTGAATTACCTGCCACAACAGTTGTGTTTTTATGATATATAACAATGAAAATAAGATAAAAAATAATACTCGTTATGTTTTCATTTTTGAATTGGATTTTCAACAAAATTATTTCTTACCAACCAAAGCTTCACTTTGAATAATGGAACTTGTAACAATCCTCCTCATTTGTTTAAACGACCTCCCATGTTGAGAAACCCCAAACCCAAATCCCAAAGAGGAGAAACCATGCGGAATCGCCTTAGAACAGTTCGAATGATTGGAGTTTGTTAAGAGTATTTTTGGGTTTTGGGAAATGAGTGTGATAAGAGATGAGAAGGAAGCCATGAAAGAAACCAGATGAAACTTTTCTTTTAAAAAATGCTTCTATTAGCTTTGATATCGTTGCCATTATAAAGACAATGGGCACCATTAGTGTTTAGTACTGTCTTTAGTGTCATACTGTTATTGATATAATTAAATAGCGGGTTCATATAATTTAAGAAAATAAATTTTATAAAATGCCCCCCTATGGCGTCGGTTATTTCCAAATAACCGACGCCAAAAGGGTTTATAACCCTAGCTCATCACTTCGTCTTCCTCATTCGACCAGCCAGCCCAGAAATCCCCAAATCAGAGAAACCCCAAACCCTCTCCGCCAACCACCACGAAAAATCACCCCCATTTCACCATTTTTTCACCATTTTAGCTCATTTTTGTTTCTAAATCTTCTATTTTTCATACTTAAAACTATATACTTGAAAAGATCACATTTTTCCTCATTTTTTTGGGTAAACCGAAGGTAGAGGTAGTGGTTGTGGTGGTTATACCTCCGGCCACCGTTTTTAGAGGAGAAAACATTGTATCTCAACGTCTATTAAGGTATAAATCTTATTTCTACTAATTTTAGTAATGTACATTGCTTTATTTTTTATTTTATAAATTTTTTAGGGTTTTTCTTTATTATTAAATATGTATTATGTTGTATTGAATATGTATTGTGTGTATATATATTGTGAATGAGAAATGTATTGTGTGTATATATATTGTGAATGAAAAATGTGATATAGGAGAGTATATATGTATGTATTTTGTGTTGTATTGAATATGTATTGTGTGTATATATATTGTGAATGAGAAATGTGATATAGGAGAGTATTTTATATATTGTATATGTATATATTGAGTATTTTAAAGTTTAAACTAATAGTTTTGTTAATTAAATATTGTGATGAGAATGAGATAGGAGAGTATTAAAATAAAAGTTTAGAAATTAATTTCTATAAAATTAGTTTAGAAACAAAAATTTAGAAATTAACTATATTTTGTATTAATTTTTTTTTTCTATTTTCAATTTTATTCATGTGTTTTTATTTTTTTAAGTAACTAGTAAATAGTTAGTTACAACTATTTAGCAAGTTACTAATTTTCATTCATATTCATGTATTTTTATTACTAACTAGTTACTCATAATTTATATAAGTAGTAAGTAGCTAAATAAAAAAATTGGTAATTTTGTAGTATTTCTTTACGTTGTAGGTTGTGAGGTCAATTTGCAAGGATCCGACTTATTTGGTGTTGATCGGTTTCAAGGTAGCTCGAGGTATACATTTACTAACTTTTATTATAATAATTATGAATGCTTAGTAGAGTTTGAATATCTTAAATATTCATCCGTAGTGAAGTAGGTTCTGTGAATACATATACTGCAATCGGATGGGTGGTAAACTTTTATATTGCTAAATGTTGTTGTGATTATTTTATATTGTTTTGAATTGTGTTTTGTTGTTATTAATAGGTTTGAATTTTTTTGGAAATGTTCAATTATAACCGTTATGCTGCCGAAATTTCGGTAGAATTAGGATAATATTTGATTTTTTTTTTCTATTAAACTTGGTTGTTAGGATTTTATCGGAAGTCACTTTATCGGAAGTCAAGTACATAATTTTTAGTATAAGGTATGCTTTTTTTAACTTACTTTTATAAGAATGTTTTTTTTTATATATATTTAGATAATTCTTAAATACTTAGAGTAATTTTAGAATAATATTGATGTAATACATATGATAGATATAGTAGGCTAAAAAAAAAAGATATACAAAAAATGGTCTAATGAGATTTGAACTTGTGACCAAAAAGATAAATTGATAAGTCTTTACCAATATACCAAAACACAATCTTTATATAAATTAACTACAATGATTTTATTTAAATATTAGAAGAAATATAAAAGAATTTTATTTAACATTGATTCTAATACTTAATATTAGAATTTTATTAGTTTATTTAAGTAAAATAGCAAAATAAAACACAAAAAGTTAAGTGAAAGAGGCGCATAACATGATTTTAGTATACAAAAGATCGTTTTTTGGACAAAATAGTTGGCCAAACTGCCATAGGCTGTTTGGGATGCGTAGAACGCGGAAAAAAATACCCAAGTTAAAAAAAAAAAATCGTCTCAAATGGATAATCGGATCAAAAGTTATTAATATTCAAAGTTTTCAAAAAAATTCATGCAAAGTTTAGCCCTTTCTCTAATTTTTTCTATTTATTTGTGTCCTTAAATTATTGTTTTATTTTATTGGTCTTGAAAAATTTAACTATATAAAAATATGAAATTACATAAAAATTAAAAAATATTACACATTATTTATTATTTAATATACTAATTATTATATAAAATATAACTTAAAAAATTATAAAAAATATACTAATATACTACAAAAATACAAACACATAATGTCAAATATAAAATATTAATAAAAAGATAGCTAATATACAAACACTTAGATTAATGTAAATATGTATTTATTTAACTTTTCAATTTAATTTTTATTTATGCTTATTGTATATAATTTATACTTAATTTAATTATATTAATAATAAAATAATATATATATAAATTATGCTAAAAGACAAAATTGTAAAGCTAGTAAATACCAGGACCCTATGGCGTCGGTTTTTTCATAAGAACCGTCGCCAAAGGGTCCCTATGGCGTCGGTTTTTCCATAATATGGCGTCGGTTGTTATGAAAAAACCGACGCCATAGGGACCCTTAGGCGACGGTTGTTTTAAACCCTATAGCGTCACCTGGAACAGCGTCGGTAGCGAATTTTGCCAAAACCGACGCCAAAACCCCTTAAAAACCGCCTCTAAAGCCCAATTTTGTAGTAGTGCCCGCACGGAGGAGACCCACCGGCCCACGACGCTCCTCCACCGACCCACGGCGCACCACCATCATTTTTTATTTTTTTTATTGATTTTGTTTGTGATTTTAGTGTTAAAGATAGATTTTGTTAGATTTAGGGATAGATTTAAGTTTTAGAATCTCAGATTTGTGATTTTAGGCAAGGTCGATGGAGTCCGATGTAGATCCGATATGATCGAATGAAACTGTTAGTTTGCGAGGTAGAAGACGTAGGTCCGATGGGGGGTTTGATATAGGGTCCGATGGGGGGGATCCGATGGGTCCGATGGGTTAGATTGTGTCCGATGTGGGGTCCGATGAGAGGGTCCGATTGTGTAAATGAGAGTGATGTAAATGGAGGATATTTTAAGGATATCATAAAAGTTATCATATCCTACAAATATTAATTATTGGATTTAGGATCTTGTTCTCATCAAATAAACTCCGCGAGAGGTTCGAGGGAGAGAAAATGATATACTTAGCAACTGAGGTAAGAAGAGTGGATATTTATGCACAGGATGTATGTTGAAACATACGACTTTATTATGGGTTTGATGCTCATGTGCTTATGAGATTTTATATTATGAATTGTTAATTTATGTTAGTATTGTTAATATGTATAGTGATAAAGGCTCTTGACTGTTTGTGTGATGAGAAGAGCACTTATAGGATAGGTTTCTGTTGCTGGTGTGAGCATAGCACTGGAGGTCCGGAGGATATATTTTTAGTTGCTTGTATGAGTTGCAGGTTATCCTATCATGGGTGAGTACAACTTGTGATATAAGGGATTGCCCTATTGGATGCCGAGTGTGAGAATAGCACAAGGTATGGCAAGCTACACTTCATGTCTGATCAACATGAGTGGGAGTAGATTATCGTATGTGAGGACAATGTACGATAAGATATTGTGTTATGTGTGTTAGTATAGCATGCATTAAGATTACACTGTGATATGATGTTATATTGTATGTGAGAATAATATGTGATATGACATGTTGTTATATGTATGCAAGTATGGTATGAATATATGTGATGTTATGATATTGATATACTTATGGCTATGTTATCTAGTTGGGGGGTTATGTCCTACATAGCTCTTCTTAGTGAGCATTAGCTTACGGGTACTCTGTGTGCAGGTAAAGGCAAAACTAAACACCGAGGATGGCGAGCTCGAGTCATGGATTACATGTTAGAAGATTGTTACGATGTTTTGGTTTAAAAATATTTCGTTAAAGATTATGACTCGATAACTTTTGTAAAAGTTAATGTTTAAAAATTTATAAATGAATCAAGTGTTCTTGTTTTAAAATAATGAGATCTCATGATTTAGTTATTTCCAATAAATTAATTTATTGTTTTTATTATAAATAGTTTTAAATAGACTATCTAGTGTGTCACCTCAGGAAATCGGAGCCTTACATGAGCTAACTACCAAAATGAATTTAATTATAAAACTAAGCATAATTTCAAAGATAAAAAAAATTACTTATAGAATTTGTTTAAATATATGCATATTTTTGAATAAATATGTTTTTTTTTCATAAGTTAATTATCTAAAATCATGGAATCATTTGGAAATGTTCTTGAGTTGAGAAAAATGGATCATTATTTTTTAAAGAAGGGGTCAACTATTTAGAGAAATCTCTTTCAAGTATTTAAAATTGTATTTTTTATTTTTAGTTTTTTACGATTTTTTTTTTTTAAAAAAAAACATATGTTGCAGAAATATGGTATAATATAGCAACAACGATAATTTTTTTAGAACAACCGTAAAAAAAAAAGATTCGTATTTTTGTCAAAAATTAATCCGTAAAAAAAATCAAAATATTGTAAATCCATATTTTTGTAAACTTTTTTATCATTTTTTGGAATTTATGAAATAATCCAATTCAACTTAGTCTAAGGTCATGGTTAATTTTATACCAATAAACTACATTTTTTTTAACAATAATAAACTTCTTCATTATTATTGAGTAGTCAATAAAAAATCTTGACATGTGATTAATAACGTGTTTTGCAAGCATGAATAACATATTTTAGGGTGGCGTTTGGTAACACTTTTTTAATCAGTTTTTTATTTTTTAAAGTAGAAAAATGAAAATATTTTTCAAAAACATGTTCTATAAGACTGTTTTTACTTTTCAATTTTATAATTAGAAATCAAAATTTTAAAAACTAAAAAAATCACTTTCAATATTTTTTTAAACAGTTTTTTTTTTTTTTTCTGAATCAATCTTTTAGATTACGACAAGATCCGGACCCAAATCACCTCCCTACGGCCTTGGCGCTAAACCCAGCTTTTGACTTGAACCCAAATCCGACCCCGGACCTAGACCCGACTTAAATAAAATAAAACAAAATGAAAATAAAAATAAACTTTACAGAACACACTTTTGTTTTCTGTTTTTAAAATTGAAAAACAAAAGTGGTTACAGAAAGCATTTTTGTTTTTCAAAAATAAATTTTTTAAAAACAAAAATTTTGCTTTTATTTTGTAATTAAAAAATTAAAAAACAAAAGTGTTACTAAACGGCACCTAAATTTTATTTTCGTATGGTAAATTATTTAATTTTTGTTTGAAAGCATGGATAATGTAGACCATCGTATAAAAAATTAGATTACAATCTCTCCAAAAGTCAAAAATATTGATGTCTTTTTTTTTTTTTGAGAAATTTTCCATGTTATTATAAATTAAAGGTCATTTACAATAACAGAGAAAATAGGATAAGGTATTTCTCTTATCCAAGTTACATCTTCATCCAACTCTAGAGCGTACTTAGCTAAGCCATGGGCAGCTTGATTAGCTTGCCTACGAACATGAGCAACAGTAACTCCAAGGAAAGAGGATAAAAGACAACGAACATCATCAATGAGATTAGAAAAATAAGACAAGTCTCTATGAAAAGAATTTAAAGCTGAGGAGACTCGTAGGGCATCTGTTTCCACAAGCGCTAGAGGTAATTGATGTTTAGTGGCCCAAATTAGACTGTGGAATAGCGCCTTCGCTTCCATTTCATCACTTCGAAAACAACCTTGAGATGGTTTAGAAAATGCAGCAATAACTTCTCCTTGATTGTTTCGGACAACTGCACCAATTCCTAGCTTCTTATCCGTAATATTGACAGCAGCATCAACATTCATCTTAAGAGAATTACCTACAGGTGGGGACCAGGAAATCACATTTGTTTGTGGCCGATTGCTGCCAGGAGGTTGGACCTGTAAGTTTTGTGCCAACTGACTTGAATTTTCTGCAATATTCTGCAGGTTTTCACGTGATACACCAGCAGAGTGAGTGTCAACAGAATGCTGATTCTGGTGTGTGATTTGCTGAAGTGAAGAACTTCCATGGTGAGTATTTTTTGGCACAACAGTTTCGGAATTGAGAGTATTAAAGCCCTGATTCTTACAGTTTGAGGCCTTAGCTGAGCGATATTTATGCAAGAAACTGCCAGCATATGCAACCAAAGAAGAGGGGTCTCGGGCAAAACCTCCATGTAAGACTTTATTTCGATCATTCCATATACACCACAACACACAGATCATAAGTTCGACTTCGTCTTTCTCCATTGAGTTTGCCAAATGTATGATATAATCTCCATTAAACATACCATGAGCATGTCGATAGTCAATGGTAAAGTGAGTTTTTTTCCATACCGATTTAGCAAAGCTACACGTAAACAACGCATGTCCTATCGATTCCCAGGCACTACTACACCTCGAACATGTCGCTGAATCAATAATCTTCCTTTTGTGCAAAGCTGTAGCCACAGGCAGAGCATTTTGAATTACTTTCCAAGCAAAAATTTTCACTTTCGGTGGCAATTGTAAGGCCTAGAAAAATTTCCACCAGCTCTTGAAGTCATCAGATTGCGATTCTTGGTTTTTTTCAGAGATGGAATTTGCAAGATGGAAGCCTGACTTTACTGAATATTCTCCAGTTGTGTTGTAATGCCAAATCATTCTATCTTGTGATTGATAGAAGCTTAATGGAATGGTGACAATGCGGTCAATGTCTATTTGAGCAAAATAATTGTGAAGAAGATCCAAATTCCATTCCATAGTGTCAAGAATGAAGGTAGAAACCGGCATTGAAGATGGGCCTGAGTAACAAATAGGTTTGAATTCATCATGCCCAGGGATCCAAGGATCAAGACCACTTTGAATTCGAAAACCATTACCAACTTTAAATCGCAAGCCTTTGATGAGAAGTTTTCTTCCCCAATGAATTCCTTGCCATGTTAAAGATGGAGAGTGTCCAAGATGGGCATCAAGAAAGGAATTCCGAGAGAAGTATCTATGCTTCAAAAGACGGCCTAAGAGTGAATTAGGATTTTCAAATAACCTCCAAGCTTGTTTGGCAAGCATAGCTTGATTGAAATCAATAAAAGATCGAAAACCCATTCCACCTTCAAACTTAGATTTGCACAATAATTTCCATCTCTTCCAATGTATCTTCGAGCCATCTTTGTTTGTTCCCCACTAGAAATTAGCCATCATGGATTCAATTTGATTACAAAACCCAATAGGCAATCTGAAACAACTCATGGCATATGTAGGGATAGACTGAACCACTGCTTTTAAAAGAACTTCCTTACCTCCAACAGAGAAGAGTTTGTCATTCCAAGCATGGAGTAATTTCCAAATTTTCTCCTTGACATTGCTGAACAACTCTTGCTTATTATGAGAAGAATATGCTGGAAGACCAAGATATGATTCATGACATTCACAGATCGGCATTTCCAATGTTTGGCTAAAGAAAGCTTGTGCCCCATTCGAAGTGTTTGGTGAAAAGGACATGATTGATTTTTGAGTATTGAGCAATTGACCCGAAGCACGGTGGTAGACATCAAGCACTTCTTTAATGGCAAGGGCCGAGTTGTTGTTAGCCTGACAGAATAGGAGGCTATCATCAGCGAATAACAGATGAGAGACAGACGGGGCATTCCTTGTAAGCTTTAATCCGAGCAAATTTCCCATTTCCTCCTCATGACTCAAAAGCCTTGAAAGTCCTTCAGAACAAATCAAGAAAAGATATGGAGACAAAGGATCTCCTTGGCGAAGACCTCTTGTTGGCCACACATTTCCAACTATCTCTCCATTAAGTTGAAATGAGAAACTATTTGAAGATAGACAACGCATGATGAGGGAGATCCAATGATTTGCGAATCCCATCTTAGCCATTATAGCAGATAAGTAATCCCATTCAACCCTATCAAAGGCCTTACTCATGTCCAGTTTGAGGGCCGAGTATCCCTTGCTACCTTGTTTCTTGTGTTTGAGATGATGAACAAGCTCAAAAGCAACCAAGATATTATCAGTGATAAGGCGATTTAGAAGGAAAGCACTTTGATTTTCTGATATGACTGAGGGCAGAACATCCTTGAAGCGCATCACTAACACTTTTGATATCAATTTGTAAATCACATTACATAGACTTATCGGCCTATAATCACCCATAGCTTTTGGGCTTTTAATCTTTGGAATGAGTGTTATGACCGACTTGTTCAAAGAACTCATATCATGTCCTTCATTCAAAACTCCTAGAACAACACCAGTAACATCTGATCCAATATGATCTCAGTAATGTTGATAAAACATTGCAGACATTCCATCACTTCCTGGACTTTTATCAGGACTCATAGAGCGAAGAGCGTCCAAAACATCTTTATCCGAAAAAGGCCTAAGAAGTAGCTGGTTCATTTCATCTGTTACCGTGCGTGGAACTGTGTGTAGGATCTGTTCTAAGGCAGCAGCATCAGTACCAGTAGCCGTGAACAATTCTTCATAAAAAGAGCAAATAACTTCAGTTAATTCCTTCTTCGAGTGCACTGTGATTCCTGCAGAATTTTGCAGCGTTTTGATGGTGTTGTTTGACTTCCTTGAAGAGGCATAGGCATGGAAAAATTTCGTATTTTCATCTCCACTTTGAAGCCAATTTATTCTAGACCTTTGGTGCCAATAGACTTCCTCCTGAGACAATAACTCATCTAAAGTATCTTCCATTTTTTTCAAATGAGTCATTGAATCCATAGATCGTACAGCTTGGTTGTTGAGGGCCTCGACTTCATGATGAACTTCTTTGATTTTTTTTTTCATATTACCGTACTTGTGGGTGTGCCAAAGTTGCAAAGAGTTGGCACATGATGTAATGTTACTGCAGAAGTTCTCAACCGAAGTGCCTGGTAGGTTTTTTTTCCATTCTTTTTGAATTATTGCAGCAGCAGCAGGGTCAGAAAGCCAAAGCTTTTCGAACCTGAACCGAGATCGTCTTGGATTGTTGGGCAATTGGTCTTCTAAAGGGAGAACAGTGACAGACAATGCTCTATGATCTGACTTGAAATAATCAAGATGGTGTGTTGTTATTTGTTTGAAACTTTGTTGCCATTGATCATTAACAAAACACCAGTCAAGTCTCTCCTTAGTAGCATTAGTATTAAGCCTTCCTTTTATCCACGTGTACGGGTCCCCCTCAAATGGTTGTTCATAAAGATAACAAGAATCTAAAACATTCCGAAACTTGTCCATTTGCGCTTCGCTTCGTAAGGCACCACCAAGTTTATTTTGATTGGATAGGATTTCATTAAAATCACCTATCACCAACCAAGGCATCAAAGGTGCAACATCTTTGCAACGCTCAAGAAGTGTCCAAGTGTGAATTCGGTTTTGAGTTTCAGGTGCTCCATAGAAAGCAGAGAAATGCCAAGTTGGCCCAGTGTCACACTTCATGTAACAATCAAAGAGATTTGCATTAAAATTAAGAAGAGTTACATCAACATTGTCTTTCCATAAAAGCATAAGACCCCCACTTAAGCCTACTCTAGGGACTTCTAGTCCATTATTAAACTTTAAAGATTGACGAAAACGAGAAACTACATTACAAGCTAACTTTGTTTCCATAAGAAATAAAACATGAGGAGTTTGCTGTTGAACAAGCAAACGAAGTTGTCTGAATGCGCTAGGATTCCCCAGACCACGCGCATTCCAGCTAATAATTTTCATGGCTGTTTGCGGGGCTGAAGAACAGCCTCTGCATCGTTGTCCAAATTATCAGTTGAATCTGTTGCAATTTCAGAAACATGCTGATACATCTCAGCATCGGTAGACAACTCCGAAGTTGAGAGGATAGGTTTGGGACCCCTACATCGCTTGAGTGTTTTGCGTAAAGACAATTTCTCAGGAAGTCTCTTGTTCGCACGATTAGGAGAACTGTTCTCTTTGTCACAATCAGCACCAGTAGGAAGCATACAGATTGTAGAATCTGTCATTGTGGGGTATTGAATGTGCTGTGAAGTTGCAGCAGATCTCACATTAAGTGGCTGAGTGTGCATAGTTTCAGGCGGATATGTAGCAACAATCCCTGCTTGCTGTCCGACATTAGGCATATAAAGATCAGAGAGATTACTCTCATTAGGAGATGCAGGGGACACTGTGTTGAAAGGTGAGTTGCTCGTGCCTTTTTTTAGGTTCATTTTGGTAGAGATTTCATCCACAAGTGTTGATTTGGAAGCACCATGTATCTGCAAACCGTGAGGCTTCGAAATAATAGGCAGACCATGAAAATTCAAATTAGTAGTGGCCTCAGATATGCCTTTATTCTTGCCCAAAGGATCGGCCACAAATGCTGATGCAGAGTAATTAGTGGAATCCACTTTTTGCTTTTGCTGATGTACACCAGAAAAATCATTTATTGCTGGTATTGGCAAGTGAACATTCTTAGGAACCAAAGATGCAGCAGCCAGAGTTGCTGGTGCAAAAGAAAGAGGCCTATTGCTGTTCATATTGGCTAAAAGTGGAGAGTTTTGTGATTCATCTATACCCACATCTGTCGAGACTTTATGAGGCGGATTTCCAGCATTTGAAGATTCTCCATAGAGGAGTTGTCGAGGCTGGGGTTGGTTACGGATTGGAAAAGATGGGATGGTGTCGACAATAGTTTTTCTTGCCAAACGAGTAAGTAGAGGCCAGGCATTACCTTTAGAGAAATCAGTCCTATATCGATCATAACCCAAGGATGGGAGAGCCGCACCTTTAATTTCTGGTCCATATGCAAGTTCTGGTTCGATACCATTGTCCAAAAGTTCAAGGAAAGTTTGACATTTTTGGTAAGGGTGGCCAAGACAACCACATTCCATACACCATTCGGGAAGCCGTTCATATCGAAATTCCACCCAAAATTTGTCCTTAACTTGCTGCAATCTTATGTTCCTTCCTCTTCTCAATGGTTTAGTGACATCGATGTTGACTCGAATGCGCAAAAAAGGTCCCCAACCTTCATTAAGAGAATCAGTATAGACCTCAAGAAATTCCCCAATAATGTTTCCTAAAGCCACTGCTAGACCCCTTGATTTGCTAAGAAAGGGTAGTCGATAAACTTGTATCCAAAAAGGAGAGAATTTAAGGTCTGAAGGAGTTACATTCTGTAGAGGAGTAGGTTTATAAAGAACAATATGGTGATTTTGGAAGTGCCATGGCTCTTGAGTCAGGACTCTTTCTTTATCTCCTTCACAGCCAAAGGAGATCATAAACAACTCTGGTTCTTTTTCTGAAATTTTTGCAGGGAAACGACCATCCCAGTGTTGCTTCATTTGCTTCTGTAAAGTGGACAGGAAAACTGATTTCCTGGTGAGGACACGAGCCAGCAGTGTGTGATCATTGTTGTTGTTGGATTCTTCTTCAGCACAAGCAAGAACAGACTCCTCTTCTTCATCAAGATTGATAACACCCTTCATCTTACTGGTTAATGGATCCATGACTAAGCAAGACAACAAAATACAAAGTTGTTTGAGGAAGAAGACAGTTTCTAATCGTTGCAAATTGCAGAAAAAAGCAGGAAAAAAGTGAAAAAACCATAAAGGAAAAATAACTGCCTTAGAGCAAAAGATGGCAGACGCTCATGTATTATTTTTTCTTTTTATATTGATGTCTTTAATATCATAAACAGTCCCATTTTATTAATTTTCACATAAAATTCTAGATTTTCTTTTTTAATTTTTTTTACGGAATATGACTTATCTTTTTACGATTTTTTTAATTACATTTTTTACGGAAAAACAATGTAATAGCAATATAATATAATGTAGCAACAACATGAACACAATGTGTAAACAACATTATATAATGTTCTTGTGAAAACAACCTCCATATTTTTGTAAACAAATAAAATAATAAAATCTGTAAAAATGTAAAATAATATTATAGATTCGCATTTTGTGAACTTTATTATCTTTTTTTGGTAATAATGAAAAAAATCCCAAAATTCTACATTTTTTAAGGGCCCATTAAGACTAATCTTTAGGCCCAATATGAGATATTTCGAGTTCCGCGAAATCTAAACCGTTAAATTCGTTAGGATATCAAAATTAATAATTAATAAATTAAAAAATTATCGTTGCCACACGCTTATAGATTCATCTAAGATTCTTTTCTTACATTTTCTCTTCACTTTCTCAGTTACCAAACAGATTCACTGCCTTTAATATTTTCTTATCATATTTTTTCTCGGAGAAAATTCAACAATGGCGTTGAATTTCTCCCAGAAACTCCTTTGTTTACACACAGTACACACTCACAAAACCAATCCACTTTCCAAATCCCAATCCATTGTCCGAAACCCTATCTGCTCAGTTCGTTTCCGGAATCGTTCGCTGCTCAAATCATCGCCTCAGAAGAACTCGACCACTTCGAAAGAGCCTGAACTCGAAATCACTCCCGGGGATGACACGCCGCCTCGACTGTCGATTTCCGATTCCGGTTTTTCTAGCCTTCGTCGTTTCAGGTTTGCTTTCTCTTAAAAAACTCTCATTTTCATGTATTGAGCTATTCAAAGAACTCATTTTTTGTGTGCTGTGCTTACAGTGATGGGATTTTTAAGTTTGAGGGACTCTTTCCGGAGATAATGTCAATTGCTTTGCCTGCTGCTTTGGCTCTTGCTGCTGATCCCATTACATCGTTGGTTGATACAGGATTTGTTGGCCATATAGGTATGGATCATGGTATAGCTATATATATACTAGCGTGCTTTAGCGAATTATGTGTTAATTTTCTTGTTTTGTTAACTATTACTGTCTTAGGGTCTGCTGAATTGGCTGCGGTTGGGGTGTCTGTTACGGTGTTCAATGTAATTGCTAAGTTCTTTAATGTTCCGTTGCTCAATGTCACAACATCTTTCGTTGCTGAAGAGCAGGCATCTGCTAACAAGAGCAATGAAAATTTATCCCAAATTGGTTATGGTAATGAAATCTAGGGACTTTGTGACACTTTAGTGTGTTCTCTGTTTGAGTCGGCAGTAGTGTTGTTGATGGTTGATTTGGTTTATGGTTGTGAAAGATTTCCAGGGCGAACGCCAGAGCAAGACATACCTTCCATCAGTATCAACTTCGTTATCACTAGCTGCTATTATTGGCATTGCTGAAGCTGTCGCTCTCTTCCTTGGGTCGGGCTTCATTATGAATATCATGGGTGTACCAGTTGTATGTCAAACTTAGCCGTTTTACAAGTTCACTTAAACTTGAACTATTTTCTTATGGAAAGCAACTGTAGCTTTTAGTTTTGTATGCTTGTATTTTCATTTTCATTTTTGAATGTTGATTCATTTAATGGTATGTATTCCATTATAAGGAGTTTTTTTTGTGTGTTTGAATATAGGATTCACCAATGTGGATACCTGCTCAAAAGTTTCTTACCTTAAGAGCCTTTGGTGCTCCACCAATTGTAATTGCACTTGCTGCACAAGGCACATTTCGTGGATTTAAGGATACCAAGACTCCTCTTTATGCAATAGGCAAGTGTTTCTGCACCTCCTCCTATGCTTATGTGGTTGGGAATTCCAACAATATAACTGTAGATTTTCAATGTCACTGAACTTTACTGTTAGCCACCTACATGGATCCTAAAGTTTCTGTCCAATTTTGAACGTGAAGTTGTAAATTACGCATTGCAAATTATTTCCTTCCAGTTGTGTTTAGCCAACGAATAGTTCTTGTTGAGAAATTAATATTTCAAAGCATTCTGGAAATATATTATAAAAGAAATAGCGATATAGATCACACAGTTGATGGTGTTTGTAGTGATAGCCTAAGGACAGACTCATGTTTATGGAGCATTACTTAGGCATTGTGTCTTCTTTTGTCCAGTTTCTGTTTTCAGAGTAGTATTATTCATTTTTAGTTTTTGTTTAATTTGTAGCATAAATTAGCATTTTTTAGACTACCTACTAAATATGCCGTATTTTAATTGGTTTGAGTTTTGGAATTGTTTAAGACCAGAAATCCTCATTTATTATCTCCTTTTACTCTTGTTCTTCTATTATTTTGGTTCTGCATTGACATTTCTTTTCAGAAGTATAGATTAATCATGTCAGTGACACGTGTTTTTTCTGGAATATCAGTTGCTGGCAACCTGCTTAATGCTATATTGGATCCAATTTTGATCTTCAGTTTTGGACTAGGGATTGAGGGTGCAGCAATTTCTACTGTGATTTCTGAGTACGTCAAGTGATGTGGTAAACTTTATTTAATTAACATAATTTTAACTTGATCTCTGTCTTCAAATTGTTATGCCTTTTTTTCCTGAGACACTTTCATGTGTTTTTCACCAGATATTTGATTGCTTTTATTCTTCTCTGGAAATTGAGTGGAGAAATGTTGTTAATCCCTGCTAACATCGATGGGAGAAGAATTTTCAAGTATCTCACATCTGGTATGTTATTTGCCACCTACATATGCGTGGTTTATATTGTTTTTCATCTAATAAAAAACGGTACTTGTGGTATGAAAATTATACAAGGAAAAGGTACAGTGAAAATTTTAAACGACTGAAGGACAAAGGGGTTGTGTTTGTGGAAGAAAATTATCCCCTCATTAACTTCATAAATGTAATGATTGATGATTACTGAGCTAGAATGTAAGGATGATTTCCTTGTCATTATCTATAACTTGTCTTTTTATTTATAAATACAAGTCTCCTTTCAATTTTAAAAATAGAACGAGCTAGAATGGAACAGTTTAGTGTTCACTTATGTGACAGCTGATATTCTTGAATATAAGGATTTGACTGTTCTTCTGAATCTAGATTGGGTAAAAAGTTTATTCGTTGATGACGCAAAACCAGCTCAATTATATGATATACAACATATGTACATGTATATGTAAAAATTGTATGTAAATATGAAGTAGACCGTTATAGACCTTTGCATCTTCTCACAAATGTCTATTTTATATCTTCAGGCGGAGGTTAAATACTGTCTCATGGGGTTGAAAAAATAGTTTCAGTTACTTTTTGGTCATACCAATGCATACAGTAGAGATTATGTCAATGACCATATAAATTGTAGATCTGATCACACGAAGGATTATTTCAATATTTACTGAATTAATTGAATTGAGAGTATGGGACTATGTCTAAACAGATCAAAGAGAATGTATAATTACGATTTAGAATGTCATGAGAATGTTCAATGTAGACTTATATGTTACAAGAAATGGGGATTTGATCACTTTGACACTTGGACTAGTGTACTTAAATAAATCATATTTTCTTATGATAATGGTCCAGAAAAGAATCTTATTGATGATTCAGTGCCTACCTATACAAAAGTGTTTGTTACACATGCATTTTCTTGATAACTTATAGATTCGTTTATTGTTTTCTGCAGGCGGTCTTCTTGTTGGTAGAACCATAGCAGTGCTTACGCCTATAACACTAGCTACATCCATGGCAGCCCGAGAAGGTCCCATAAATATGGCTGGCTACCAAATATGCACTGAAGTTTGGTTGGCAATATCTCTGCTTACCGATGCTTTGGCACTTGCTGGTCAGGTGTTGTATTTTCTACCCTGAAGATAGTTATTATAACACATATCAACTAGAGAAAAAAATTCTTATTAAATTCTTGAGAGCAAGTTAAAAAATTTCTAAAAAATATCCTAGCAGTTATAAAATAAGCAACTAAACAAGAGCTTTGAGTTTACAATGAGACTTTATTGGGAGAGAAGTAAGCTTTTTCTGGCACATAATATCTAAGTGGAAAGACTGTAATATTCGATGAATGGTAGACTGTCAGAAGCATTTCAAATTCTAATCAAGGTTGTAAGTTTGCAAATTCTAATTGCTGCATGGTGTTTTTCTCAGACGCTTCTTGCAAGTGGTTATTCTGAAAGAAATTATGAACAATCCCGCCGGGTGATTTACAGCATTCTCCAGGTTAACAGATTCCACAATTTCTTTTTGCAATCTGATCTACTTCCTCCTTTCTACATGGGATTTTTTTTTCTTGGCTGACCTAAAACATCAACGTTACCATGATTTGAATTGGAGCAGATAGGCTTAGTGATGGGAACAGGCCTGGCCATTATATTATTTCTTGGGTTTGGTGCTTTTTCTAGCTTATTCACCACAGATTCAGAAGTTTTGGATGTTGCCTTGTCTGGTTCACTGGTAAGGGAAAGAATATGTTTGAGCAATTTAATAGTTGCATAGCTAGCTTATGCATTTTCATCTTTCACGATAAGAATCATAATTAGAGATCTAATAGGTATACTTAAGGCCAGCGGCACATGTGAAACAAATTTCAGAGGGAGCCAAGTAATAATCCTGAACAAATTGCACAATAACATGGTTGATTTCACAATTTCATATTGTATAGATAATCATTTTTATTTTATGAGCCAATGCCCCTCCCCTTGTCCTATAAATGCTTAAGGAAAGGTCTTCACCAATGTGCTAACATATATATTATATATATAATCTGGGACATTCGGTTGTTTAATTTTATTACTCTATGAAGTTCCTAGAAATTTCTATATGCCAATAGTAGAAGAAATTTTTAGGAATTATTAGGCATACCAAATAGTGGAGGTCTGGTCAATTATGGCAGAACCGAGAATGACATCCCTAAACTCAGTTTATATGCTAGGGAGTTCGTGATAATTTATTATAAACCAAAGTACATAGCAAAGAACATTCTTTCCTCTCGGGACATCTACTTTTTTTATGGCTCTTGGACATTCTTTTCCTAGTATAATAGTAGTTTAAATGGAAAAGTTGAGTTGCAAAATAAGCTATAAACCACTAAAATAGTAGAAAGGGATACACAAAGTGACCTTGATTAATATAAGAAGTAGAGCTATATTACTGGAGTTACTAGCGCACCCTTTAGCAACATCAGAATGATTGAGTTTTGAGATAAGTAGGGGGCTAGTGATTATATACTGGAGGCAGAAAACTATCTTTGTAATATGCTTGCAAATGGGTATCTTATGATCATGATTTAGACGAGTATCAAAATAGTTGAGTCTTTATTATTCCCACCGTACTTGCTTTTTTATGACTTCTGGACCTTATACTCCTTGGCATATATGATTATTTTCAGTTCGTTGCTGCATCCCAACCAATGAATGCATTGGCATTTGTTATTGATGGACTCTATTATGGAGTTTCAGACTTTGCATATGCTGCATATTCCATGGTAAGTAGCTAATCTTATGGGGAACCGTTAATCATTTAGTATGATACGTACTTTTCCCTCATCAATTTTTTTTTTTGTTGTTTAGGTGTTTGCTGGACTTATTTCTTCTGTCTTCATTCTGGCTGCTGCTCCTGCATTTGGTCTAGCTGGAATCTGGGCTGGGTTGTTTCTCTTCATGACATTGCGTGTAGGAGCTGGAATTTGGAGGTAATTTAGATTTGTGGTATCCTTTTAGCTCTATACGATTTGTCTTTTGGAACTGCTTTAATATGCAACTAAACTAAACAAGAACAGGTTTTACTCCTCTCTCATAGATTTTAGACCACAATAATTTTCATGCTTAACAGTGCCATGATATAGAACTTAGGCTAATTAGATTTTTTTCTCCTGAACTTTGACATGTACCAAATCATACTCTTTGAACTTTCCTGACTGTTAAAATTTTCTCCTGAACTATTTAGATTATTGAATTTAAGGACTTTTGTCCAATTTCATTCAATTTTACTAATTCGGTGATTGTCCGTGTACTAAATTATACTCTTTTAACTTTGATATCTACCAAATCATGGCCCTCAAATTTTGACATGTACCAAATCATACTTTCTGAATTTCGATTCATATTAGACTTTTTTTACTAAAATTGGACAAAAGTCCTTAAATTCTAAATTTCAATAATTCAGGAGAAATTTGTAACGACTTTAAAAGTTCAGAGGGTATGATTTAGTATATATCAAAGTTCGGGAAGCAAAAATCTTAATTAGCCTAGAACTTAAGTTAGTTTTGTGGCCATAAGTCAATAACTAGCCTCTCAAATTTTACACACCAGGAACTGTCCAATCAAAATGCCAATCTGCTGTAACCTTGAACATTTTGATCATGACTAATGCTCTGCCATTCAGGTTGAGCACGAAAAGTGGACCTTGGGAAAGGATATGGGACACACCAGAATTGGAAAGTGAATGAGATGTGGTGGAATTCTCTGATTCTTGTGTTGAAGTTGTAGGAATTGCGACGAGACGTATAATTTATTTTACACTCGGACCAACAAGCAGCCTTAGCTTTCACACTGTTACACGAGTTGCATTGCATCATGGTGTGCTCAAAGACCCAATTCTTTTGTCATCCAGATGAATTGGATTTGCTTTTAGTGAGGTTCTAACCAACCATTCATTTAGTTGCACAATGGGTCAATTGAGGAGATTCAAGAACAACTTGGTTTGTATTCCTTGCCAGGTTCTTGATTCTTTTTTCACTATTGGTGTACATATTATTTTTATGTTCTCTTTAGCAGTAGCTTCACATAGATCATATACCTAAGAGGTACTTGTAATAGAACTGCCATTTATTGACTGTAAATAGCTACACGCTCTTGTAAAGGAGAGAATAAAAAATAGGGTAATTAGTGGCGAAATTTTCATTTGTTTTAATTTCATACACTTACCTTTTGATCTTTATTTTTGGTAGCAATACCCTCTTAAGTTTACTTTTATTTACAAATGTAAGGTGTCAGTTAAATACTAACTGAGATTGCCGCTGTGAATACCTGTGTAAAGGTGACATTAAATCTTCAAATCCAATAAAAACATGCAACATGTATTGCACACAGTAATAATTCAATTGGCATTTAAGAGTAAACTTTAACTCCTCTCTTCAAATTTGTCAGCAAAAGTAAGAGTATTACCACACAAGAAAATTAAGGGGTTGGGGAGTTTTGTCACTAATTATCAAAAAAAAAAAAGAAAAAAAAGTGAAACTGCTAGGCAGTGAAAAAAATTCTGGGAATAAAATTAATTTATATAAATTATAGTATTTCTTTATATCTTTAAGACCTACTTATTCACATTTTCATAATTCAATTTCATAGTGCTAATACTCCTTTGCTTTACATCCAAGTATTTACACTTTCTTTTGGGGAGTCAATACATGCTTCCAATTTACAATTTTCAAAAACAAATCAACTTTCTCTAGTCAGATTTTGTAAAGAACTTCTATTTTGTATTTTTTAGACAGGGACAGTGGGAACCAAATGTGAAGAATAATAGCAATAATAGTAAAATAAAAACATCTATCAATAATAAAATAATCAAACAAGTTTCAAATCACTACCAAATGTAATGCTTTTGTAAAGAATTTCTTTTACTATACTACCCTAAAACTATATTTACCCTTTTTTTTTGTGCCAAAATCTCTGCAACTTCTAGCTATTCCTAAATTCTTATACCATAAACAACAACCAAAAAGAAATGAAGACTTAATACTTATCATCATGAATGTACAATGACATGTAGCTTGGGAAACAAGAAACAATAAAAGCATCTTCACCAAAATTCTTCACCAACATAGGGATCATTGATTAAATTCAGGCTGTTGGCCTCTCAGCTCAGCCTATGAATAGCTAAGGGAACCATAAATGAAGTTTCTCTTGTTCTTCTGCTAAACCGAAATCATAATCTGGAGTCAAGAAATCGAAATCATAGCTCGGTATCAGTTGTGTTTCCTCCATCTGATCTAAGCTCCTATAGAGTTCAGGTTCTCTAGCCAATGTTTCAGTAGTTCCCCTAGTTTGTAAGTAATTATCTCTTCTTGATGAACCGGCAGCAGAGCCCGAAAAATTTTCAAGTCTCTCAACCATTCTAACATCATTAGCTAGTTCACAATCTCTAGCTGAGTAAAGACCAGTATTACTATGTTCATTGCTTGTAATAATATCTTTAACATCTATCTCCATATCTTCATTCACAGTCTTAGTACTAGTACATGAATTTTGTGCAGCTTGAGAAAAACCCCGAAAACAGTCTTGTTTTTCTACTGATCCCTTCACAAAATCAGCTTCTGCATAATCATAATTATGCTTAATATCTAAGTCTAGCTCCTCATCTTCTTCTGTTTCTTCTATCTTGGTGGCCTGCTCGGTAGAATCTGCAGCCATGTTTTCGGGGAAGTTAAGTAGTGCCACTGGACCATACATGGCTTTGGCAGCCTCATCATAAGCTGTAGCAGCTTCAATGGCAGTGGCAAATGTACCGAGCCAAAGCCTGCTTCCTTTCTTATTACTAGAAACTCCATTATGGGGTTCTCTGATTTCAGCAACCCATTTTCCCCAAGTTCTTTGTCTAACTCCCCTGAAGTAAAAATCAGAGTTTTCAGGTCCTCCTTTTCCACGCATACAACCCTTTTTGGAGCCTTTGGCAGGTGTTTTAAGGTACCCTTTTCCATTTTCTATAGAAGAAAGTTGATCATTGTAGTTCTTCCATTTTGCTAGTGTATCAGCTATTGATTCACTTCCATTTCTTCTCTTCCTAAGCTTTTTGTTCCTGAAATCAAACACTAACATTTTCAACCTCAACATGAACTAGAGAAAGAAACAAAAATAGAAAGAAAAACAAAACCATTGTAAGGAAAAAGCTATAAGATATTACCATCAACTTACTTGTCAGAAACCTCACTCGCCATATTCAATAGTGTTTTATATTCTGGGGTTTTAGGAAATAAACCCTTGTTTGTTTTTCTTCTTTTGCCTTTTTTCTCAAAAGGGTTTAATACAGATTTATATATGAATGATAAAAGGGTTTAAAGAATAATTTTTTTTTATATGAAGGGTAAAGAATAGTTTTTTTGATTAGTGTTATTTACCACAAATAAACAAAGCTGAAATATGAACTGTCTTTTGTTTTGATAAACGAAATATGAACAGTCTTAAGGAAGAAGAAAGGAAAAGAGAAGCGTATAATGATGATGATGTATTTGATGAGCTACTCTCAATATTTAATGCTCTTCTCTCTTTTTCTTGTTTTTTTCTCTTATATTTTTTTATTTATTGTTTTCACTGCAGCCGCAAATTCTACCAGTTTCATTCTTTACTTGCCCACCAAGCCTTTCCCACTTGGAATTTATATCATTTTAAATTCCAAACTTGCCACAGTTCAAATAAATTATATTCCAAACTTACCCTCGGTTTCCTTTATCAAATCATTTAAAATATCCCATTTTGATTATATCAAGAAAAAAAAATTAGTAGAAAATAAATACTTCATTATTAAGAAATATATATATTAATTTCTTTACCACGAATTTCATTGTTATAATTAAATTGCAAAATTTTGCCCCAAATAAGTACTTTGGTTTGGCTTTTAATTCTGTGGACTTTTGATTTTTGGGACCCCTCAAAGATATGATGAACGAGTTTTTTCAGGCTGAGAACAAAATATGGGCACGCAAGTCTATTTTTTTTGTTCAATTTTTTTTGACCATTTCACTTCATCTTTACCCAAAATGATGAAAAGTAATAATAAATAATAAAATAAATAAACAAGAGACAAAAACCATTTATTTGGATTATCTACTAAAAACCGTGTTGTTTATTTGGATTTTGTTCTTATCCAATTTCATTTTCATATATAGATATGATAAAAGTGATCAAAAGTTTACATTACATCATCCCTAACTGGTCAACTTTTAATCAAATTTTCTTGCTCTTTTTAAGTGAACTTGTCAAGATTAGCACAATTAGGTCAAATACTAAATATGTATGACAAAGATTGATAATAAGAAAAGGAATACAATGAGACCAAAACAGTGTACATTATAGCTAGCTTTCTTTCTCCTCTTCTTATATAATACAGATTAATTTCTAAGTCTGAAGAAAATAGCAAAAGCATGAATGATACAATAGGACTGATGATGGTGAAGGAAACTGCAGATGTACTTGGACGAAGATGAAGAAGAAGAAGGCAGTACGAGGGTTATCCTTACCTTCAAATTCAAGGGTAAAATTGTTTATCTGAAATAGCTGAACTTTGAGATAATGTAAGTAAGTTCCTGCAGTTTCTTGATATTTTTGTCCTAAAAGGTGCCAAAAACGTCCGATTGTACCCGGTGCAAAGTCCCGATTCCCGAACTACTTAGCTCATCAACAACAATATCTGATCACACTTGTCTGCATTGATTGGTTCAACAAGAAGAATAATGTAAGATATACAGAAAGCTTTCATGTGGATTGTATGAGTTTCCAGGTTTCAGAAGTCAAAAAGGAAGTCCAGCTTATCATGCTATGAATGAGAGTGAAAATTTACTAACAATTTTGACCAAACTACAGTAGATATAGGCAAGTTATTCATTTATGTACTTAAATAACTATATCAATAAGTAGGTTTTCCCCACTATTGAACAGGGTTTTCCAATTCTACAGATGCTATAATGGCAACTTGGAACGCACCATCCTCATAATGTAGCCACCAATGGGCCTGGAAATTGGACAATCTCAAATCTAGGAAATGAAATCGTACAAGACTATAAAACTTGGAAGAAGCATACATAAAGAATATATGTCAAAGTGAGGGAACGGAAATAGGTGAAAGGGCACAAACAAAGAAAGGGTATTTGGTGAAGAAAAAGGCTTTGAGACAAAAGCAACAGATAAAAGAGGGTAGTGTTGGGTTGACAGAGAAAAATGTAATTGAAAATATATTTCAATATGTAGAAGTAGCTAGTAGCATCAACGTTGAAATTTTCAACCTCAAGACATGATTCTTACAGTGAAATTCAACCACAGGACATTGCTTAAGATGATAAGCTAAAACAGTAATGCATAGCAAGAAGGAAGATATATGTAAAGAGAAATTCATGGGAGGGACAGTCTTTCCTTTGGATAACAAGACACGAAGAGACATGATACACTCTGTGTTCTGAAGATAAACCGTAGACAATGACGATGACTAATTTATAGATGCAACTATTGGCCGTACTAAAGGGGCAATTCCCACATCATACAAATACTGTAACTTTTAAAATCCATTCCCTTCACTCTTTGGTTTCTCTCAATCCGTCTCTTGTCCACCCTTGTCCAAGCAACAAGAGTTCATATACACAAACACATAACCCACAACATTAGTCAGAAGTGGATGATTATACTTAGAAGTATGCTCTCTACTGTACCAGCTTCTGTGAGAGTTGATTTAGACCCTCGGTGAGCCTGAACTACGACTCTTACAAACTCTGAACTACGGACAAACCACGTCTCTTCCCAAGCCTCACAATACTGATTAATATGTTCAATCGAACCATAACACTTGTAGATAATGGGAGAAATTTGTTCAAACTCACACACCAAACACTAAATCAACACCCCAAACATGCATATGGCTCCTTCCTGCATTTCTCTTTTAATCCAAACTCATTCATTTTCAGTTAAAAGAAACATTAGACTACATGTCCATTAAATTGTGATTATCATCTCAAAAAGACAAATAAATCACCAAATATTATGGCTGATAATTTAAAGTACAATATAGAAAACAAATTACCTTTGATAAGACCAAAACGAAAGGCAGAAGTAAGAGCCAATCACCTATTCCATCGCAGGAAACCTAGCAATTTTGGACTTTAACTTCCTATTATGATTTTCCTGCCAATTTCAGAGAAAAAGAACAGAAAAGAATTCATCTTAATCTACAAAGATTGAAAAATATATCTCTACATTTTCCTTCAAGTAATACAAATTTCAGATATCTCTATCATAAACAGTTATGATAAACAGCAACAAATAAACCCATACGAACAAAGAATCCCGAATTTGAAGAACAAGTTGTTACCTGTTCAAGAACATTAGCTGAGCTCTTCTCCACAAGACTAGCCAAATTCTCAATCTTTGCAAGCATTTTCTCATACATGTCCTCAACACCACTTGTATAATTCATGGCTTGAGACCCCATTAGTTTACTAAGTTCCCCAACCTCCAAACCCTGGGCACACACATCCAATTCCCTCTGAATCTTCGACACCTGTTTCCTCTGACCCAAACTCTCATCGTTCCTGTCCTCGCTCATAGGCGAAGTCCTCAGCTCACAGGGCAAGAGAGGAAACGGCGAGTTGGGACTGAAAGAACCGTAATTTCCTCGAAACGCAGGCCCAATGTTGACAATGTCGATCGATTTGGGCTCAAAAGATCGAGCTAATGTCCGAAACTGGTAACCCCTGTACTCGTGGGTATGAATGGGTTGGTCAAGAAACGGAGTACCAAAGAGTATGAAGACACACGAGGCAAGATTAGCGGCGATCGGATTGTCTACGATAGGGATAGAAAGATCAGTCTTTAAGGAAAGAGAAGCCGAGACACAGAATTCACGGATTGAAGGTCGAAGCTGGGTTTTTCTTCGACCGGAGAACCAACCAATGAGCGTGCGATGTTGGTCTGAACCGGCGAGAAGGCGATTGAGAGCCTGAGAGTCGATTCTTCCGGTGGAGTCGTAGAAACTGTTGATAGTCCCTGAGCAGATGAATCCGGTGACAGTGGCGACCAGAGGAGAAGAATCAGAGGTCGGAGTAGTGGTGGAAGGGAAGTCATCGGAGAGATTGGAGGGAGTTATGTGTGTGACGTGGCCGAATAGAAGACCGTCGACTGCGCCTGGGGAGAATGAGAAGCGTTGAATGAGAGACGCTAGGGTTGGGCCTGATATTGCTATCTTCTGTAGAGGAAGGTCGGCCATGGCGACCGAGAGAGAGTGAGTTAGTGAGTCGGACGAGTTGGTTTGGGGGCGAGTTTGTGACTGGGAAGGGAAAAAGAGAAACCAAAACAAAGCCAAAAACTACGTCGTTTTAAACCAAACTCAATTCCTTCTTAAACTACTTGATAAAACTCTTACATAGGTTTTCTACTTTAACTAGCCAAGATTTTCGGACTACAATGTGATATTTTATTGGTGAAATTTATTATTAGATTTTGTTTTATAGTTTAAGTGTGATTCGCTAGTGTCTTTCCGTTTTTTAGTATTGCTATAAAACACTAGTAGTGCTTAACACCTTCTCGACATGTTACGCTGCGATTAGCTAACCATACTCTCTAAAAATTATTATGGTACCGTTTGGTAACACTTTTGTTTTCTAATTTTTTAATCACAAAATGAAAGTAAAATTTTTGTTTTTAAAAATTTTGCTTTTAAAAAATAAAAATGCGTTCTGTAACAACTTTTGTTTTTCAATTTTAAAAACAGAAAACAAAAGTGCGTTCTGTAAAGTTTATTTTTATTTTTATTTTTTGATTTTACTTACGTCGGGTCTAGGTCCGTGATCGGATTTGGTTTTAAGTCAGAGGCCGAGTTCAGTGTCAGGACCGTGGGGGGATTTGGGTCCGGGTCATGATTGAAGTCCAAGATATTGATTAATAAAAAAAAAACTGTTTAAAAAAATATTGAAAGTGATTTTTTTTTGTTTTTAAAATTTTGATTTTCAATTAAAAAATTGAAAAGTAAAAACAGTTTTATAGAACATGTTTTTGAAAAATATTTTCACTTTTTCAATTTTAAAAACAGAAAACTGATTAAAAAAGTGTTACTAAACGACACCTATATTAAACTATATGAGACGCGATATCTAGTTAGACCAATAACAATACTGACATATAGTAAGCACCACTAATGCTTTTTAGCATTTTTTTTATATATATATATATATATCTTCCATCTTTATTTTATTGTTAAATTTTCACTTTTACATAACTATAACTATAAATTTTGATTTTTATTTATCGTTTCAATAATTATTACATGAAAAAAAAAACAAATAAAAAATACTTTTTAAAATATGGATATCATTAAAAAAAAAAATTTGAGTAAATTAAAAATTAGGTAAATTATTTTAAGAGAAGCTACAAATTCTAATTTTTTTAATTTTAAAATGAGAAATGCTAAAGGGCACCAGTGGTGCCTAGCACCTTCCTATGTGTCAATATCGGTATTGGTTCAACTAACTATCGGGTCCCATATAATTTAATATAATAGCTTTTAAAGAGCATCACTAGCCAATCACAAAACGATATGTTAAGAAGGTGCTAGGCACCACTGGTACCTCTAATAGCAATGCTCTTTTAAAAGATATAAAAAAACTTATAGAAACTCAAAACCATCTACTTAGTAAATGGTCTCTACCTCACCAAACTTTGGAATGTTCAAAAGATAGAGCAAGTTTTAGAAGTGAATTGGCAGTAGAGTAAGCCAAGTAATACTAAGACATAGGAAGCACAGGTTTGAAGAACAGCAAAGCACCTCTCACTAGCCCCAACTCATCATAGGCGACACACCCCTCGTTCACACCACAACGAAATGCTTTTATGCAATAATTCACTTTGCTATAATTTAGTTTTTTATTGAAAATGACTGTTATTGACAACAGTGTTGTGGTAGATTCTTTGTCTTAGTTTTATTTGGTTCTTGCCAAAATGAATATCTATGGAAACAATAAGTAATTAGAATCAAAGAAATTTAATTTTAAGAAAAAGAAATTCATAACAAATATTTTCTGTCTTTTTTGAACAGATAAATATAACATTGAAATACAACAGCATTATTGCCAGCAAACAAAAAAACTCTCATCATCAACAAATAGTAGAATTGTAACAAAATAAACACCTAAATATACACATATTACAACATAAATAATAAATAAGAATAAAAGAATTTCAATAGCTAAAAACTCTACTCATCTTTACTCATCTTTGGTTCCTTCTTCAGTGGAACTAGCAGAAGGTACTGCTGCTGCTGCTGCTGCTGCTGCCTCTGGCCTAATCTCCTCAAGCTGATGAAGAACTTGTTGAACTTCAGGTCTTGCTTCGGGTGAGGGATCAACACAATGCAAGGACAATTTCAAAGTGTTGAGCAACTCATCGCCTATAGCCGGTGCATCCCTCATAAGTTCCAAATCAAAAACTTCATTTGTCCACTCTTCTTTAACAATGGAAGCCACCCATTGGGGTAAGTCCATACCGTTTGTTGGCTCCCCTGGCGATTTTCCTGTTAAGAGTTCCAATATGATCACTCCAAGGCTGTAGACATCGGTTTTTATGTTGGCTTTCTTTGTCTTGGTGAGCTCTGGTGCATTGTAGCCTAGTGATCCAGCAGTGGCAATCACATTTGTGTTTGCTGCACTTGTCATGAGACGCGAAAGGCCGGTGTCTGCAATGTGGGCTTTGGTTTGCTCGTCTAGTAGTATGTTGCTAGATGTTAAGTTTCCATGAACCATGTTTTCTTGAGTATGGAGGTAGAGAAGTCCTCTTGTAACATCCATGGCTATGTTCATCCTTGTTGGCCAATCAATCACAGTCTCTGGACCCCGAGCTGCACATAATACAAAGTATGATTCACATGAAAAATATGACTAAAGAATCATAATGAAATGATTGATTGTTAAGTTGCTTACCATGAAGAAAGGAAGCAAGGCTCCCTTTAGACATATAATCGAAAACAAGAAGCTTTTCTCCTTTAGGTCCCAAGTAATAGGCTCTAAGAGCAAGGAGATTAGGATGTCTAATTTTCCCAAGTGCAGCAGCCTCAGCTTCAAACTCTTTCTGCCCTTTAGTAGTCTTTTCTCTCAACCTCTTCACCGCGACTTGATTACCGTCCTCAAGTGTCGCCTTGTATGATGTTCCATAAGTACTCTTTCCCATAATCTCAGCTGTTGCACATAACAAATCATCAGCTGTAAACACAAATGGACCATCAAAGTGAACAAGCTTTCCACCAGCATCACCACCCGATTGAACTTCAACGCCAGCTGAAGCTGCCTTCTCGGTGGCTGCAGCCTGCTTAGAAGTTGTACCATCTTTTCCTTTTGAAGCAGCCCTTTTCCTGATGAAGCAACAAAGCAAAAAGCAGCACAATAGTAGAAGAACCAGTAGGAGGCAACCTGCAGCTATTAGAAGAATATCTTTTGTACTTAGTTTGTGGTGGTGATGGTGCTTCATCTTTTGAGCTTCTGGCGATGGAGCTGGAGGGTTTTCGGGTGTTTGAGATGAGCATATGGATGAAGTGCTATAACCACATAGCTGAATGTTACCAACAAATGAACTTGAATTGAATTTTTTGGAGAGTAGGGATGGAACAGAACCAGATAGATTGTTGTAAGAAACATTGAAAGAAGTGAGATTTGCTAAGTTGACAAAAGAAGCTGGAATTTCACCAGTTAACTTGTTCCCAGATAAATCAATCTGATTAATTCCAGATATGTTGGAAAGGGTATCTGGAATTGAACCAATAAACTGATTATCTTTAAGAATCAAAGCTGAAAGATTATGCAATCGATCCAATGATTCTGGGATCTGATTCCCAATGTGGTTTCCCCCAAGATTGAGAGTAACTAATGAAGAGAGTCTAGAAAAACTAACAGGCAAACTTCCATTGATGGCATTATTTGACAAGTCAAGATTTTGAAGTCTTGTCAAACTCCCTAACTCACTTGGTATTGTCCCACTAATCTGATTATTACTAAGAGAGACTTGTTCAAGTTGACCCAATTTGCTAAGAGTAGTTGGAATCATTCCAGAGAAGTTGTTATGATCAAGGGTCAATATTTGGAGTTGGTAAGGAAAATTTCTTGTCCCAATACTATTACTACTACCCCAACTACTTGGAATAGAACCAGAGAACTTGTTGTGTTGAAGATCAAGGAATGTAAGGGAATGAGAGTTGGTGAGACTGATTGGGATAGAACCAGAAAGAGAATTAAAGCTGAGATTGATTCTAAACAACTTGGTTGAGTTTGAAAGACTAGAAGGAATAACACCAGTGAGTGAATTATTGCTTAGATCAAGAGTTTGAAGTAAAAGACAGTTACCAATTGAAGGAGGGATTGAGCCAGAAAGTCTGTTGTTGAAGAGATAAACTCCTCTGAGATTAGGAAGGAACCCAAGTGAGAATGGAACACTACCAGAAAGATAATTGTCATGAAGACTAATCTTTCTAAGACCTTGGAGTTGCCCAATCTTCTCCGAGATTCGGCCGCCGAGCCCCTTCCATGGAAGCTGAATAGCAATAACTTGTCCCTTTAAACACTTGATTCCTGCCCATTTACCAGAACAAGCACCATAGCCAGTGTCATTCCAGCTCCTAAGATAGCCTTTTGGATCAATTAGTTCATGTTTGAAGGCTTGAAGAGCTTGAAAATTAGCTTGTGTGACTATTATACCATCCCATGATTGTCCTGAAACAGGCTCAGAATAGAAAAAGAGAATAAGTTGAAAAAACAAGAATCCTCCATATAACAAAAACTTGCTAAATAAGCATTTATTTCCCATGAGAGAAACTAAACCAAAAAAAGAAAGAAGAAGAAGATGAGTTTCTATTGTAGTAGTTGTTCAATCACTCTACTCTCTTTATTTCAACAAAGAAGAAGAAGAAGAAGAAGAAGAAGAAGAAGAAGAAGAAGAAGAGGAAGTGAGTGAGTGAAATGGTGAAGAAGGAAAGAAAGAAGAAATATGGTATTTGAGGAAGAAATGTGAGGAGTGAGAGAGAGAGAGATAGATAATGAAATCATGTGAGAATATTCATGGGGTTTTTGGGGAAGAGAGAGATTCAGGTCAGGGGAGGCATATGGGGTCAGAAAGAGTCTTCATCTTCGTTAAATTTATCCCCCCCAACGGCTAGTTTTTCTTCTTACAAATGATAACGGTTTGTGTTGAAAAACCTGGACTTGGTCTTTCAATGGAGTCGTTTATTTATTCCTAACGGCTATATTTCATCGGTGCCACGTAAGCAAACACTAGAATACTACTGAGCTGAGCTCCTTTGTTTGTTTTGGACTTTCATGCACGTGCTTGCTTCATGTAAATTTACCAATTTGCCACTATGACCATTTTGAAGTTTGACCAAAAAGTAAATAGTAATTTTCTCAATTAAACATTACTACAGGAAATTTACATAATACTTTGCTATACATAAATTTTTGTGAACGGTTCTTTTCGAACAATTCATCTAAATAAATTTTTTTTTTTTTTTTTTTTTTTTGACAAAGTGATTAAAATCACTCATGAATTTACGACGCTCACGTCCGCCACCGGCGCTGGAACCTCCTCGAACCAGGATAGCTCATCGTCTAACCGTAGAGCATGCTTTGCCAAGCCATGGGCCGCTAAATTCTCAGAGCGAGCCACATGGGACAAAACTGCCCCCGGGAATTTAGACAATAAAGCTATAACATCTTCAAACAATGCTCCTAGCTCGTTGAAATACTTCTTCCCTTTATTAATGGCCGTCACCAAAGCTAACGAATCAGAATAAACTGCATGAATTTGAAGACCACACACATGAGTCCAATTAAGACCAACCAACAGGGCTAACGTTTCAGCTTGTAACACTGAAATTCCACCTGAAACAACATCAGACCACAAAATTGTAATTAGAAAATTACCAAGCTGATTAAACACTTAAATCCAAAAAATTAACTACGTCCCCCTATGATTTACTTTAACTAGCCAAAGGGAGACCCTTTGGCTAGTTGTAACTTAACTTATGTATTTTACTTCGTAATCACCTTAGCTTTGTTATTCCTTCCTAGACCTAATTATTCCTATTTGGTATCTAGAAATTACAAGATCTTTATAATTCCTAGACCTAATTATTCCTTAGCTTTGTTATTCCTTCCTAGACCTAATTATTCCTATTTGAGATAACTCGATAAATAATATAAATTGAAAAATTCAATAAAAATATATCTGTCCAATATTTATACTGGGCAGGTTAAAAATAATATCAATCTGCCTAATCAACCCGAACTAACTCTACTAACTCAATTAAGGAGATTTTTATTATATATATATATTTTTATTATATATAATCTATATATTATATAAGTTAAATACATATTTATAAAAAAAAAAATTAAACTATTATATTTCTATTATAAGAGATGATATTTGTACTTTGAATTCAATCTATACAATAATACAATTAAAATTAGATTTTTTCTGTTTACAATTTTGCGGATTTTATTTTTTACACATTTTCCACTTAGTTTTGTTAGATAAATGCTAAGCAAAAAAGTACTATTAATATAATTAAGTATCAAATTTCATATTCATTTCATATTTTATTTGATCTACTATCTATTTTTGTGTAAGTCTTGTCGACTCACCTTCAACTAGATTAATGCTAAAAGGATTAAGTAGTGCCTACCATCTTAATATATTATATCATGTAATTAAATTTCAAATCCAATATACTTTAATTTAATTTATAAAATATCATTATTGTGCACTAATTTAACCAACACTTAATTTTTCAACCCTAACCACAAAAAACACTTGTCATTTCAAACCTGTTTTTACCACCTCTAGGTTAGGCTCTAGGGAACCAATAATTAATCATTTTGTGTTTTTGTTTCCTCTTCAACCTTTTTTTTTCAACTTTTACCAACAACTTTCAAGTTTAGGTGGAGAAAAAGTTACTGTGTACCAAAATTACTGCGGGTGGCAGTAAAGTTTCAGTTCAGATACATGTACATTGTACTGAAATTACCCAGCATTTTGACGTCATTGGTTGGTGTTTTTCATTTAATGGGTGAAAACCTTTTATTTATGAGATGTTTGTTGTAGTATTCCAAGTAATAATTAAATAATACCACCCTCAATCTGACCACTGCATTAAACCTAGAATTGATAGAAAATGTTGTCTGTTTTTTGAACCAAAATTGAGAAGAGTTCAAACTCAAAAAGGTTAGAATAGTTTAAAAATAAAGAAGAGTATGGGTGGAGTTTTACCCTAGGGTTTCGTAAGTGACATTTTTTTTAGGGAAAACAACTTTTATGTATACCCTAAAATACCCTTCTCGACCGAGACCTCACCAATCCTTTCCTCAACCGCGAACGGAGAGACTACAAACGCATATCACGAATAAAGAGAACACGAACGAAGACATTCTCTGCAATTTTGTGATTTTATTTTTTTGTTTTTTTAAGTGGGTTATAGTCCAATATAGACTTGATATATGTTCGATAAGAGGTTCCAAATTTTAAGTTATTGAGGTTGATGGTGAAAGTTTTAGATTTGAGGCTTACTAACTAATTGGTAGACATATTTCGTGTTTGATGGGGTCCGACACTGTCCGAAGGGTGTCCAATGGGTTCGTACGTATTTTGATATTTTAGAATAGTTTTAAAATAAAAAGGAAAAGAGAATAAGTATTGATCGAGTTTTACCCTAGGGTTTCATATGTGAAATTTTTTTAAAGATTGATTTTCATTTTTTATTTTTGAAATAAACAAAAAATGAATTTTAAGGATAATATGCATTCGTAATTAGTGTATTATCAATTTTTATAGGGGTCTTAATTATATTTTTGAAATTAACTATATAATGTAAGCCTCAATAAGTAATCTCATTATTCAAAAAGAAAAAATATATATGTTTTCTCTTTATTAAGTAGAAGCAATAAATATGTGAATATGAATGCTTAAAACAACACCTCAATTAATTCACATTAAAAATGCCAAAATTAATTCACACAAATGAATCGATCGAGTTAGAAGATACTCGTGTAATTCCTTTAATGCAACTTGTTTAGTGAATGACTTTAGCAAAATCATCATTTACTTGATAAAGAAAAGAATCAATCAGCCCCACAAAGGTATTGTATAAACTTCAATCTATGACAATGACAACAAATTTTCCAAGAGTTAAGTTTACTTAAAGTTTCAATCATCCATGTTCAATCTATAATATTATATAGAATGAATTAAAATAAAGGACCTCTAAATATAATTTTTGAATCCTAAACTCATGCTCCTGAATTTTTCTTAAAGACCATTAAAAATCATTTGAACTTTTGAAATTATTTAATTTAAAGACTTTTGTTCAATTTTAATACATTATGAAAGTTTAGAAAATATAATTTAATACATGTTAAAATTCAGAGAAACATAATTAAGTAAATATCAAAATTTGATTTAGTACATAAATATTTAATAACAGACACCTCAAATGGTGTTGATGTTGGGGGGGACTATTCACATAAGGTTAGTAAATATTGGGTACTATTATTGATACTCTTTAACAAATCTCATTGTTGGCTCAATATCGAATACCAAACACCATTTCGTGTTGAGTTTCTGTTAACAAAGAAATGGGTGGTATTGGCTCATGGGTAACTTTTTTTTTACAGTGGGCACCAGACCAAGGGAAACCACACCTTTTATACATAGTACAGGAATCTGGTCAATATACAAAGTACCAAATTGAAAGCCTTAAAGTTCTGATTGCACAGACTTCAGAAACAGACAACAAACACTCTACAAAAATCTGCATCAATCTAAGTGTGTGATTCAGTGATTCTGCCCCCAAAAGGAAAACTTGGATTGGTTGAAAACAAACAACAGCTTTCGTAGCTTGGTAAGATATAACCCTTAAATTGATATAACTAGTAAGACTTGGTAACATAACAATTCACTTCTCTTCACAAACATCTTCAAATCAGATTCTTAAAGAAGATGATGATGATGATGATGATGATGATGATGATGATATTGTACTAAGCCTACAATTCAAAGGTAAAGATAAAAGATAAATATCTCATACCAACATCTAATATGCTCCAAGACTAGAATAATCTACTACTATGCATATGTCTGCAAATACCCAACTATCATCTAATAATGTAAGTGAAGTTTTAACAGAATGACAAAGAGTTCAAAGTGCATAATCAAGGCAACATGCAGATCTACTTGTTGCATTAATCATACAACAGAAAATGAAATAGTGCATAAAGAATCAACATAATGATATAGGTTATCAAAACAAAAGTTACAAATGAAATGTATCATATTATCAAATCCATAAAAGAAAGGAAAAAACTAGATCCAGATTCAAAAAGTTCCGAACTTGTATAACATAGATCCATACAAAATCCATTACTATAATTTTAACTTTATTGTTTCTACCAAAAGTTAAATTCTTTTTAAAATGAACAGTGAAACGAAATTTTCTATATACGTATTACCCAAACGCGGTCTTCTCAGACCCGAGCTGCAACGACGGCAGGACCAGCGGCGGCTGCGGCATTAGATGCGGCTCCGCTAAGGAAAGATAGAAATCCAGTAGCTGGATTATTCTCCTGTTCATCCAAGAAAAGATCCTCGGGAACCCTAAATGCACCGTGAGCGAAAACTACAGCGAATCCGATCATGAGAGCAGAGATCAGGAGGGATCCGACACTGGTGAGGAAAACGACGAAGACGCTGAGCCCGATCAAACCCCAGAGAGTCTGGGTATCAGAAAATGTACGGCCAAAGAGGACGAGAGGCTGATCCGATGGACGAAATAGGTAAAGAAAAAGCCAAGAACAGAGGAGACCGAGAAGAACAAGCAAGGACATCGGATTTGTAAGCAAAGACACGGCGAGGATACCAGCTACGACAGCCATGTAATTGACTCGGAAGTAAGAGTAGTTCTTGCGGATTCGTAGAGTAGCATCGGAGACCGATTCCGGCTTGGCGAAAGCAGACCGATCGAAAAGCTCCGCCCACGGCCTACGCTGAGAGAGTCCGTTGCGAACATTTTCGGAAATGTGGTTTATGAATGTACGGACAGCAGGGGTTGAGATCGGTGCTTGAGATTGAGCCGAACCACCACTGGAAGCGGAAGAAACAGCGACAACTGGAGGCTGAGAATTTGAGATCGGAAGCACTGGTGGAGATGAAGACGCCATTGTTGGATAAAAATTCGATCTTTTCTCGAATGGGGTTTTTATAAAGAGAGAGATTCAAAACGCGTGATTTTTCAAGGAAGAAGACGATGGAAATAAATATTTATTTATTTTTTAATATGAAAATAATTAATAAAAGATATATATTTTATTTTATTTAGGGCACCGACAATGGAGGAGTGTGGAGATCTAGTGGTGGTGTTTAATGCTTAATTGATTGTACGCCGTTTGATTATTTGACCTGTTTGACTTGGACAGAATCTTGACCGTTGGTTTCGCGGAACGACGAGTTGAAAACTAGTAGAAGAGAATAGAAGAGAAATTGATGACCAGTTAGGTTGAGCCACGTAGGCATTTAGTTAAGATATTGTTTTTGTTTTTGGCAAGGTTTTCGCTTCTTGAATTTAAGATTAGTTAAACTTTTTTCTTAGCGATTAAGTTGTTGAATAATTAAATTAAGTACATTGTTAAGTTTCTACTAATATTTCTTGCATATTTTAATTAATTTAATTTAATTTAATGGGAGTGCTTGAATGAATTAACTGGTTCTTTATTTATTTGTTTTTAAAAATGTATTATAGTTATTGCTGAAAAAAAAATTATACTTGCGAAATTTCGGTAAAATAAAATTAATTGTTAATTTTATGATTTACATTTTGTGTTCACATAATTGAGATACCTTTAAGTGAAAAAATTGACACTGCTTTTTATGATTATTATTATTTATTTTTCATTTCTATTATAATTTGTTAATATATTTTCCTGTCATTGCAAGCTTCATTACGCGTGCACATTAAGTAAGAAGAGGTGTCTCTTTATCATTTTTTCTCTCAACACCAACCAAGAAAATAAAGGGTTAATTTTTTTTAAAAAAAATATAAAAATATTAAAAAAAAATTAAACGTAAAAATATAAATAAATTGGACAATTTAGTATTTACCCTTTATTTTTAAATATTATAACAAAAACACTTCAAAAACAATTACGATAAAAAATAAAAAAAGAATTTTGACAAAGATTAATTTTTTAGAAGAGTAAAAAGCATTTTAAGTTTCATATTTTAGATGGATATTTGACATCTGATGTGGGATTGTTAAATTTAATCAAAAGATTGAACAAACTTTTTGTTGCATCCCAAGACCATATAATAATACTAATAATAAAAATTGCAAGAAGTCAAATAGGATTTTATGGTCAAATTGGATCTTAAAATATAGTTTCAAGGTTTAATAAATATATTAAGGAGACTAGGCTATAACTTCATGAAGAAGGATTTCAATTTGAGTATTGATTAGTCAACCAGTGATACTTATTAACGATTAATTAGTGTCCTATAGCATTTCTCTTTGAATTTGATTGTTAAAGTAAACCATTTTTGCTTGGGATACCAAAGCTATGGAGTGGTAAACATCATTTGATTTAGTGTCAATGAAACACAACACAAGTTTTCCCAACAACACATACCATTACCATAGAAGCATACAAGTTTGTTCAGCCACATCTAAGCGAATACAGAAATACTATATATAATTGTCTTAATTACCAGTCTTAGGAAGGTGAAGTGACCAATTCGATATACGTAATCTCCATGAGGATTCACCTAAAACTATTGATTTCGACATATGATTTTAGAAGGTACTTCCATTCCATCCAAAGTTGGAACCCTGCAAAAATAATAACACAAGCATCAGAATCGCGAAAGAGGATGTATTGTAACTTATAGCGTGAACAAACGGCTAGTTAAGTGATCGAAAGTAGCCTATAGATTAAAGAATGCTCAAACAGTTTTAGCTCGGGGTTTCAGCAGTAAGGGTATAACTATTTACATGATCTCTAGTTCTGGTGTAATGCATGTAAACACTGTGCATGTTCTTGAGTTTGGTTGGCCTAAACAAACAGGAAGAATGCAATGAGAAATGAAAGTGTGCAGGAGTATTACCACACTCCATGATCTATTATAGTAAATTCAAGAAGTTGAGAGGCTCACCTTGGTGTCATAGAATTTGAGGAAGAATCGGTTTTTGGGTACAGACAACTTGGTCTCAAGAATCTCAGCGACTGCAGCACTCAGCTTCTTGTTCACATCAGGGTTAAGGCCACCAATTGAGACCAACTCACCATATGCTGCAGGGTCTTCTTTCCCACCAAATGAGATTGGAATTGAGCCCTTCAGCACAATCATCACATACTGTGTACAGCAAAAAAATCACAGCATTAATAAGTAAGGGGCAGAATTAATGTTGGGAAATTTGCCAAACTAACAACATGAAAATGTTAAATTAGTTAAATAAACACATTTATGGTCACAAAACAACCATAATGGTCTTTTTATGGTAGTGCAGTGTAATTTTTGGTCGCCAAATATTGGCTATTTTGCTAATAAAAATTGCCATGATGACTATTTTTACAAAACACTCAAAGTCTCTAATAAAAAATGGATAGTTTTCTTTTAGTTCTTTTGTTGTATAATTGTACAGCTATTCAATTCGTTTCAAACACACACACACACAAAGAAACACAGCAAAGTTAATGTTTTAGCTCAAGTTCAAAACACTAAGTGGTGTTTAGTTGGGAGAAATGAAAACATAAGAATATAAATGATGGAAAGAGGAATCAAATAGAATGAAATTTAAAATGCATAAAAATAATTGATAAAAAAATCATTTTAACTTTTTTTCATCTATTGCAATAGTCTTTCCTCTAATTTTAAGATAGAATAGTCATTCATTCTACCAAAATGATTAAGACATTTCAATACTTTAAAATACAACTAAACAAATGAATAGAAACTCCATTCCATTTCATCATCTCCAACCAAAAGTCACCTAAATATTTACCTAGAAAACAGTAATATATATTTACTTTACTTTGAGCTTGTTGAGGAGATACAATCTCACTATTCTCGAAACTTCATTTCTTAAGACAAAAGGTAAAATACTCAATTACCCATATACCCTTTTAGTTTACATATTCTCCTAACAGTTTCAAATGAAAAATACTCAGTTACTTCACTCATAACCAAAACTATACAATTCCCCTAAGAAAAGAACAACATAAACATAACAACTGGTTTATGGGTCTTAACCCCTACTTCTGTAATTGAAAAATGTATACCCAAAACCAACTTGTTTAGGGTTTCAGATATGAACTAAAACATCAAAAAGGAGAAAATTAAATATTTAACCATTATTATACCAACAATTTCCCAGAAAAAAAAAAAAACAAAAATTAACACACGGGCAATAATAACGACGAAACAGTCTAATCAAAATACGATAAACCAAAATTCACAGACAAAATAACAATAAATCATTTGTATGAGTTTAGAGAAAGAGAGAGAATTGTTGTACGGATTCAGGCTTGCCAATGAGCTTGGCGACGGCGGAGGTAGCTTCGGAGAGAATAGAGGAGGTGTCTACGCCTTCGAGGGTGACGTTAGTGGAGAGGTTAAGGCAAGGCATCGTCTTCTTCGATCTTCAATTCTCTCAAACTTGGAATTTCTCTCTCTCTTTTCTCTGTTCTCTCAAAATTTGGTCACTGCTTCTTCTACTTCCAAATTCTACCTATCTCTTTGTTTATGGGCCATTATGGGCCAATTTAATTGGGCCCATAATATTTTTTGGAATTATTTTCATAAATACATAAAAACAACAAAAAATTATAAAAATACGATTTTACGGAATTTTAAATATTTTTACGATTTTCTTTTATTTTATTTACAGAAAGTACGGTCCTTTTATATCGTACTCTTGTAAATTTATTGTTGATTTTTTGTTATCTATATGTTATTTTTTTGTTGTTGTTTTGATGTTATTTAGATGTTATATTCGTGTTACTTTTATGTAGTTTTCTTGTTGTTTTCGTGTTATTCTATAGAAAATCGTAAAAATATTAAAAAAAAAAATCTTTACATGTAAAAATGTAATTTTTTTATAAAAAATTGTATCTTATGTAATTATTCCATATTTTAGCCCACAAAGAGAGTCTTTCTTATTCTTCTTGTTTAATTGTTTGTTTTAAATATATGATACAATAAAAAATTAATTTTTTTGTTGTAAATAAATATTCAATTTTAATTTTGTGTAGTAATAATACTTAACATATTTTTTAAACTTTGTAATTATCTGACAGTTAGATACTAAGTCATTATCTACGTGTTATTTTCTTATGGGTATATTTCAACTATTTCTTAAAAAAAAATTAATAACTTAGACCAATGAAAGATTGCCACGTGGAAATTTACTTAACGCGAGTTACACTTAAGTATTTATGCCGCAATTACTCTATGTGATAAACATAATTTAGGTCTATATTACAATGTGCTAAAGGCTGATTCGTTATATTTTTATCTGTTTTAGTATTTAGGAGAGTTTTTTATTCTAATTTTTTTTATGATCGTCTATGTAATAGTTCTTTAGAATAATCTGTAAACTTTAAAAAAAAAATTGAATAATTTACAATGTAAAAAAATAAGATTTATATATTTTATTGCACAAACGACTATTTTTATTTGGGTAAATACCATTTTGAACCCTGTGTTTTGCAAAAGTTACAGATTGGACCCTGTGTTTTGTTAAATGACAAAATGGACCTTGTATTTTCTAAAATAGTAAAAATAGGACCCTGAGCTTAATTTTTGACAACTTTTTTTTTAATACAACCAACTTGAAGACAATGCTTAATACGAGCAGATATAAAAAATGTAAACAGTTTTGTCATAACACTTTTAGATCGGATTATAATTAAACTTTATTTTGACAAAAAATCAATTCAGGATCCTATTTGTACTATTTTAGAAAATACAATGTCCATTTTGTCATTTAACAAAAGACAAGGTGTAATTGGTAACTTTTGTAAAATAGAGGATCCAAAATAGTATTTATCCTTTTTATTTTTATACGTGTGGTAAGTAGTTGTTTAAAGCTTATTTTTGTCATTATCTAAAATAGTATATTGTTGTTGGTGAAATTAAAAGTAATTTGTGGTATAAATACTTAAATTTAATTTTTTGTTACAAATAAATACTTATATTTAATTTGAAGCGGTAATAAATAATTTTTTGAATATTAATTTTGATTGACATTTTAAATTATTTAGAATTTTCTAAAAATTTATAAAAGCCCTGTAATTATATAAAAATTACAACCTTTTTATATTCTAAAAATATCTATCAATATGTTCTAACAATTTTATTTTGTCCCAATAATTATGAATACAATATTATGCATATATATAAATACAACATTATCCAAAATTATATATAGCTTATAATTTATTTCCTTATTATACATATTATATTAATTAAAAAGGGTACAACACTAATGCTTAACAATATATTATTGTTAGGCTCTAGTGAAAAAAGCTAGCTAGCTCATACAATTTTATACATAATTTTTCAAAGGTGATTCATATATAAGTTTTTTTTTTTTTTTCTTAATGCAGTTAGCTTATTTCTAATTAGTGGCACCATTTTATTTTAGAGTAAAGTAAAGAAATATATAAGGTATTACATTGATAATGCTATATATTGCTCGAAATTGAACGATAAGTTAGTCATAATTTTGAGGAGCTAGAAGTAGTAGAAGTCCGCCCAGCTGTAGTGTCGAAAGCCTTGAGGAAAAATCGAGGCGGTGGAACGTTTAATTTGGAATGAAGAATAGCGCCGAGTGTTGAGATGAGCCGCTTCTTCACCGCCGAGTTAAGGCCGCCCATAGTCACTACCTCTGCGTACGCTGCTGGCTCTTTGTTCCCACCAAATGATATGCTCACTGACCCTTTTAATATCACCATCACAAACTATACAAAATAATAATAAAAAAAACAGTTAATATATAAAATTATCATATGTATTTTATAACTATAATATATATATAGAGTAATAATACACATAAAAAAAACTTGTCACATAAATATGTGTCACTATATATATGGAGTATTGTGAATTTGAATCTCATATTGTTAATTATTAGATCTTACTTCAATTATTAAAATTATTAACTACACCATAGCTATATATATTATGTATAGATATAACTTTCAATAACAAAAAATTATATACAATATTTTTGTCATATATATTTAGTGAAAAAATTTACTTCCATGCAATAATGTGTGTATATATATAATAATACTAAAATATAATTATTATACCTACGGATGTAATTTTTTTCGATCAGTTATTTTGTTTAATTATTTTTCAAAAACAAGTTTTGTTTACATTATTTGTTTATTAAAGTGAAATTCATAAAATTGAATATTACTAATAAAATTGTATAGATCAAGAAATTAATTGTATTAAAATAATATGATATTATTTATATATATATAATAATATGATCATGATATTCATATAAATCCACGTTGAGAATATAAGTAAATTAATGCCAAAGTATTCATATCCATGATCATACATTGTGAGCCAATAAATAATATACTGTTCACATGTATATTAATTAAAGTAGTTAGCTGTCCATATTGACATAATTATAATAAATATATGCATATATATTAAAAATAATAATAATATATCTAATTAGTATTTTAAAATAGTTAAATATTAAATTTCATGTAATTTTATTTAATAATTATTATAAAATATCATTAAATAAATAAAACTTTATTAAAAATATTAATAAATAATAATATAATTCAGTGTTATCCATTCTCTTTTACATTTATCTTACTATAATTAATGTGAACTACTACAAATACATATTAATTAATAATAAAAAAGAAAACTTCACATATAAATATAGATCTAGATGTGTACTGCAAATATAAATAATATATAATATAATTCTATGAATAGACCATATATTATATACATATAATAGTAGTGGCCATGCATGAAATCTTAAAAGATGAATTTTCTTTTCGAAAGTGATTAAAAGATGAAATCTTCCTTTTATAATTCAATTAAAGTATGTACAATAATAGATATGTGATGATGTTATAAATTAATTATTAATTGAATATTAATTTATAATTATTGTCCTTTGATTACTAAGCTACTACACAAACATTTTTAATTATTATACAAAATAAAAGAAAATATCAAAAATGTAAAGTGTCGGGAGATATATATATAGGGGCGGACTCACATTGTAGCGAGGGGGGCGTGAAAAAAAAATCGAGAAAAAAATATATATGTATTTTAATTAGTTACAACATATATTTGTATTAAAAGGTGATATTTAAAGACGTAATAGTAAGTTGATGTAATGGTTAAGACTTAAGATAGATGACAAATAAGTTAGAGGGTAAATGTTCAAATCCCACTAACTACACTTTATATATTTTTTTAAAATTTATTGCCCCGCTCATTTTAAATTCTGGGTCCGCCAATGTATATATATATTATACATATAAATAAATATTATCCTACCACTAAAAAAAACTGTTATATAGACAACTTTTTAGTCATAATATAATTTTTTTATGACTAAATGTGACTTTTAGTCACAATAAAATATTACTTGTGACTAAAACATAGTATTTAATTACAAGTTATCATAACTAATTTAGTTTTAGTCACAACAAGTATTGTGATTAAAAATACATTTAGTCACAATAAATTGTAATTTTTGTGACTAATACATTTAGTCACGGACCTTTTAGTCACAATATAAGAATAATAATTTATAATTAGTCACAATTTTTTTATTTATAGTCATAAATTTTATTGTAACTAAAAGTAAAATTTTTTGTAGTGCACTTTTACTAAAAAAACAAACAAATTAAGTATTATATATTAACAACAAAAGATAGACTTTGGTTGTACAAATTAGATCTGTAAATCATCCATATGTATTAATGTATGATTAAGGTCAATTATGGTACCCATTTCAAAAAAAAATAAAAGGTCAATTATGGTACAATTAAATCTAATAATTATATAAGTATAAGAGAGATTGAAATATCAAAACTTCAGAAAAAAAAAAATAGAAAAGAATTAGTAGTATGCATATAGATCAATTTGGAATTGAATATTAAGACAATACCATTTAAGCTAATATATAACTACATTTATGTACCATATAACATCATACCAAAATAACATTATATAATTAATTAATTAGTTAGTAATTTTTTTATTATTTATTAAATTAAATTATATAAATTTTGATATTAAAATATACTAATAATATATATATATATATATATATATATACCACCTCTTATATAATACTTGACACTTTAAGGTGAGCTAATAATATTTTTTTCGATATATTTAAACATATATAGAGTGATTTTTACAATGCATCTTATTAAAAGAGATGCATCGATATACACTCTATTTCAGTATTTAGAAGAATTTTTAAGTTTATTTTTTTTTTTCATATTTGTGTATATCTTACAAAGTTTTAAAAAATTCAGAATAATTTATAAAATAGAAAGGAGTTTTAAAACAATCTATTTCACGCGCGTATAAAATAAAATAGTCACGCGTGCAGCACACTATTTGAATCATATTTTAAGCGTGTTAGATTTTTTTTAATTTTTCAAAATTTCACAGAATATTTTAAATTATAACTATAACGTACATAACCATTAGAAAAAATTTAACTAAAAAAATTTATTTTAAACAGATAAAAATACATCCATATACCCAAAGATACATTACATAATTTTCCATATATATATATATTGTTTAATGATATGCATTTGATGATGAAGTTGAGGAGATTATAAGGATATATATAGAAAGAAATTAATGAATATATAATAAATGACATACATTTTCTGGCTTTTGAAAAATGGCAGAGACAGCTTTTGTGGCTTCAGAAAAGATGGAATCAGTATCAACTCCTTCTTCTTCTAAGTTTACATTTGTTGTTATGTAAAGGCAAGGCATCTTCTTCTTCTTTCTTCTTATTATATATATTCTTATAGTTTTGTGTTTCTGTTATATATACATACATATATATATATATTGTTTGGTGTTGTGTATTTATAGTAGTAGCAATATATATATATATTCTTAAGAGAATTAAGTTTTCAATGATAATTCAAAACACGTTTTTTCACACGTGTGTAGGGCAGCCGACATAATTCTTTCTTCTCTCTTATAAAAGGTCAATAGTCTTTTTCATTATTAAGATGTATATACATGTGAACTGTTTTTTCACAATGATAATATTTTCAGTAAATATTATTTTGGATCTTTTATTTTACAAAAGTTATTAATTAGATCATTTATTTTATTAAATGATAAAATAAATTATGTATTTTTTAAAATAGTACAAATAGGACCCTGAACTGATTTTTTTATCAAAATAAAATTTCATTATTATCCGATCTAAATGTGTTATAATGATAAATCTATTTACATTTTTTGTATCCATTCGTGTTAAGAATTGTCTTCAAGTTGGTTATATTAAAAAAAAAAAAAATTCAAAAATTAACCTCAGGGTTCTATTTTTACTATTTTAGAAAATACAGGATCCATTTTGTCATTTAACAAAATAGAGGATCCAATCTATAACTTTTGCAAAACACAAAGTCCAAAATAGTATTTATCTTAAAATTTTTACTAATTTACAGTGTAATGTTAGACACACACAAATTACCCACCCTCGACCTTTGACATGTATTGAATTATTTCAAGTTATTAAAATTTATTTCTGAAGTATTAAGATTGTTGGATTAGGTTGTTTATGTAATTTAATCTGCACTATTTCACTCATAGTTAGTGCAAATTTTATATTTTGGATCCAATCCAATGTATACAAGAGCTTAAATCCAATTTACAATAGTGTAGATTTGATCGATTATTTTAAGTTAATTATTTTTTTAATATAAATTATTTAATATTCATCAAAATATAAATTATTTTCACATATAACTAACAACAAAATAAAATAAATTATTATATTATTGACAATAAATTAAAATAAATAAATAATAAAATTCAAAAAAGACAAAAAAATATTGTATATAAAAAGAAATTAATTTACTTTATTTTAAGATTATATTTTCCTTCTATATATATACATTTGATATATTAAATTTTGAAACGTATCTATTCTATATAAAATGTGGCTATGTAATTGAATTCTTGGTTTAATTTTTAAATTTCTACTTTAACTTTAACAGAATATCCTATTAATTAACATGATATTCTTTATTAATTTTATAATATTATTATATATATTTAAAAATAAAAATTATATTAATATTTTATATAAAGAAATTTTAATTTAAATTTAAAATACTTAAAGTGTTATAGATATTCTTAATCATATTTTTAAATTTATTGGTTTAACTTTGAATTAAAATAAAAAAATTACATAAATATTTTATATAAAAAAATTTAAATTTAAAATATTATAAATATTTTTAACCATATTTTTAACTTTATTATTATTTATTTTATATTTTAAATTGAAATGGTTGTACTAAGGAATTGATTGCTTTCTATTTTAGTTATGATAAACTGATTCACACACCATAATTTTCGTAAAGTTTAAGAATAAAAAACTTTTATATCAAATTTACAAATCCAATCTATATATAAACACACTCAAATTTGATTATGTGAGTTTTAATTAAGAATGTAATAAATTACAATATATGCATTATCAGATACGTTACCTAATTAAGAAAGTTTAAAAAATTTAAAAAAATACACATATATAATCATATCCAAATGACACTCCAATATAGCAATAGCTATTTTTTTTTTCTTAAAGATCATAATCTCATACCCCATTTAAAAATTAAAAAAAATACATTACCTAATTAAAAAAAATAAAACATACATGTATTGCACTTAACATCACTTAATTGAACCTAATTTATAAAAACTAATTATAATGCATCAACCTAGGTATCTTTACAATACGTTTTATTAAAAATATATATATATTTTATAGAAATATATATTTATATATATATGGACAAATTATGAAATACTGTGGTTTCTTAGAATATTTAAGATATTACTACACTAGAGTAAACATTTTATTACTTAGCAAACAACATATTATATGCATTAGAAGATAAATTTTTATAAAAAATGATAGAATATTCTTCATCCAATAATTAATTATTTACATGTATTGAATATACATAAAAATAACTTTACAAAATAATTATATTACTTTTTATTAAGAAAATTCAATTAGACCATAGTAATAATTTAAATCATATATAATTATTTTTTATATTATTTATAATTAAATTATATAGCACCTAATATAAAACTAAGCATGCATACCTTGCATGTAGCTTTTTTCAAGTATATACCATATGCATTAATTTTTTAAATTATTTTTTTTAAAATATGAATTATACATTTATAAATTTATAAATATATATAAATAGGTGTGGATTAGATTGGATCAATTACTTTTGCATATAAATTAATATTCGATCCGCACAAGCGCTGATTTTGGAATTCTCAATCTAATCCAATCCGCACAAGTGCGGATATCAACACACTTTGCAGATTGGACCGTGTTGAATGGATTGGATTGAGTATTTTATTTTGTTTCGTTGTTGGTTCTTCTTTATTTTTCAATAGCTCGCCATCAAATCATTAGTAGTGGTTAGGAATAACAAGTTTTCTACGACTGAAAGAGTTAGTAGTGCAGTTACGTACCTTGCAAAATAGTTGAGTTCTCAAACTACGAGGTTGAATGAACATGTTGTGTGCAACACTTTCTACTATTATGTATTTTGAGCGGTTCTTCTTTATTCTTCAATAGCTTGCCATCAAATCATTAATGTTAATTAGTGGTTAGGAATAACAAGTTTTCTGCGACTTAAAGAATAATTAGTAGTGCAGTTATGTACCTTGTAAAATAGTTGAGTGCTCAAGCTGCGAGGTTGAATGAATCTGCTGTACACAACACTTTTTACTGTTATGTGTTTTGAACGGTAACTAGATGAATTTGAATATAAGTGTTCTTAAGATTAATTGTAATGTTATAATCTTTTTTAACTGATTTTACTTTAGTTTTTTTATCAACCGGCGCCATCTAAGAAATATTAGACACTTAATTGTTATTAATTTAGCTAATTTCTAATAAAAACATTTACTATATAAAATCAAATTATATGAGTGTCATATATGTGCCTTTCTTCACAATTTTATTTTGTGTTATTTTATTATTTTATAATTAATTTTATGACCATTTTTTTTTTGTCTTTTTGTCTTTTGAAAGGCATATATAACATGAATTTTTATTTTTCATTCAGTCTAAAAAGCTTGCATTAATCCACACCATACACATAACATGAATTTCTTTTCTTTTTTCTTTTTATTTTTGGAAAAGGACATAAAATTCGAGCACTATATCAAATTTTAATTATATACATAAAATCTTATCTTAATATATTTGGAATCAAGGTTTTATATCTAAACATAACAAAATGAAAATCATTTTTTAATTAAAAATGTATTAACAATCGCAGCCACTAACAGGGAGTTTCCCATGTGTACAGAAGACCCATTGAAATAAGTTGTTTGGGACCATTATTCCTCAAAGCATATATATATATATATATATATATATAAACTCATACAAGAATTCAAACCTATTAATGGGAATATATAACACAATTCAATAGCAGTAAACATCTTGACCAAATTGACTTAATTAAGCATGACTCATGAAGAATCTCAGCAAAACGCCAACTAGGGCATAGGATGCACGTTGCTCGGTTTGGTCGTATTATACTACATTGATCATTTAATCTAATATAAAAATCGGGTTACAAAAATTTAAGTGCAACCAGCTCAATTAAAAAATAATAATAACATAATCAATGAGTTAGTCGAGTTGGTCGGGTTAACCCACTCAAACCGACCACTAATATTGTTTTTATTATCTAAATTTAATTTTTATATTTTAATCAATTGTGATATTGAGACATGTATTTATAGATTAAATTCAAAATTTAAATCAATCATCATAATACAAACATACTAGTTTAAACTTTTTTTAAAATATGTATATAAGTTATATTATATATAAATGTATATACATTAATTGTTAGAATATGTAAGTGTATGGTTGAGGAAGTAAGAATAGATGTATAGGGTTTCATTTCAAAATCAATTGATAATGACAGCTGTAACCCATGCATATATTATGTATAGTATTTAGTTACATAATAAAAACACATATCTATATAAATAAAACTCCTCTTAACATGATCGGGTTAGTTCATGTTGATTGAGTGAATTGATATAATTTTCAACCCGTCTAATATAAATATTGGACGGGTTACATCTAGTTGGGCTTTTCAATTTGTATTTTTTATTCAATTATTTCGATTTAGTTTGGGTGAGTATTCGGATTACGCCGTGTAAAAAAATTCATTATGTAGAGCCCTAATAAGAGCATAATTAGTCAATTTAATTAATTAATTAGTAGAAATATTATATGTAGCAAGAGTTATAGTAATACTGTACCTCTTTAATAACTATATAAGCAATAGTTATAGTAGTTAATTAAAGGGTTTTTAGAGTCATTAAAGGGACTATCATCAATTAACTTTTAATTTTACGATCTCTGTCTCTCTAAACAATTAGTTTCTCATAAGAAATTCACCAAGAAATTGCTTAATTTATTTTGAAGAATTCAAAGACTATATTGTCATGACAAGCAAGCCTCTATAAATTAAAAGTTGAAATAAAGAATTTGGAAAGAGTTATTAAACTTGGTCAAACCAACTTTAGATCTCTACTTTTCTCTTGTGATTGTTATTTCATAATTACTTTATTGACTCAATCTCTCTTACGTACAAGCATTCTAAAAAAATTGTAATACCAAATTTCCATAAAAAAAATGAAAATCTCAAATTAATTGATTAACTTATAATCAATAGACTTTTATTTAGACTTACATTAATTTTTATTGATTTTATTTTAGAGTTTTTATCACGAATTTTCTACTTTTTTTTTTTTTTATATTATGAGGCAGAATTTTTTTTAAAAATATTGTATATTTTTTATACGTTGTATTGTGTCAAATTTTCACTGTTATTCTACTGTTGTTTTTAATTAATATATTTTGTTGTTTTATGGTTGTTTTATAAAAAAATAATATTTTTGTAAGAATTTCTGTGTGGCAGTAAAATTATAAATTTTTACTCAAATCCAGTATTTTTGTTTTCTTTGTTGTGTTAGCCCATATTATTTGTGATTAATAGTTATTGGGCTTAGCATATGTGTGTGTAAAATTTAGTTGAAGCAAAAGTGTGTGTTTTTCTATTAACTGAAGTCTCTGATGAGTAGGTCCAGTCCAACTAAGGTTATGTAGCTAAATCTCCTCCCTAACTCTATAAATGCATATTGTCACATCACAATTATATACATTTTGATATAAATAAAACTGCTTTTGATTTAGAGACCTAGGAAAAAAAACTTAGTTGATAGTTTTGCACTATCAAATTGCGGTAATTGCTATGGGTCAATTATGTATGTATACTTAATTTTTATATATTATTATTGTATTCTAAATTATATATAAATTTGTATTTTGAAATTATTTATTTAATTTTCTAATACAACTAAATACTAATATTAAGTCTCACACATTTTAATTTAATAAATAATATATAATAAATTACTAACCAATCACAATCCGCTACATCGGTCACCTTATAAACTATACAAAATATAAATTAAATAAGTAAATGTTGTGGTTATCTTGAATTTTCCCTCTTTTTTGTTACTATATGTATATGTATATAGAAAGAAGACTAAAGAATAATGTGTTTTTTTTTTGCTTGGATTGAATTGAATTTAATTGAATTGGACTGGACCATATATATATAGGGGACCAAAATTAAAGCATGATTTTTTATAATGGGGTTTTCCCACCTAAGTTTAATTCTATGTCTTTTGATTATAGTCATTGTCAACCCCACTTGCTTTGCTTCTAATAATTGCTAGTACCTATAACAATAACTATATATATTAGTTTATATATATATGGTAATAGGTACAAATTCGGATCATCTTTTAGAACATTGTCCCATATGGATTAAATGTAAAAGTATTGAACCATATATAAAAATATAGGCTACTCCACTTATAACCAATTAGTTTTGAGATGAGACCCCATGATTCTCATCATGGTATTAGAGCCATTCCTAGTTAGCGGGCTTTCAATCTACACCTATCTAGATAGTTAACCAGCCGCACGAGATCTAGATGGTGCAAAGACGCTTAAGATCTGAACAAAAATAAGGAAGCAAATAGCATGACCTGTAATAAGGTGATTCAAGATTGGTGAGCAAAAATAGCCACTATCTTAAGGGGGAATATTAGAGAACATTGTGCTACATGGATTAAATGTAAAAGTATTAATGAGTCATATATAAGAACATGAGCTGCTCCACTCATCACCAATTGATTTTGAGATGAGACTCTAATTCACATCATCTTATTTAATATATAAAAAATAAAAATAAAAAACAATATTATAGATCCTTATATGAAAGTTATAATGTGTTTTATAGCTAGAATATTGATTAATAAGCTTTTAATTTTATTGAAAATAATAATAATATTAATTTTAAGTTATTATATATGTAACATTGTAACATAAACATTGATCATTTAATATTTATATGCACATGGTTCTAATATTTTAGAAGTCACATTCTAAATTTTAATAATTGACCCAAAAAAAATACAATTTATAAATAATATTTTTAAATATTATTATATAGTTATATATTTTACAAAACACTAAAAAAACTCAAATTATTTTAACTAAATTGTTAATGATTCCAAAAAAAATAGAGAAAAAAATATGAAATGTTTTAAAAAAAATAATAAATAATAGTAATTGATTTTTTTTTTTTGTTTTTTGTTGTTGCTAAAAACAGTAATAAAATTAAAAATGAATTTTAAAAATTGAGATGGAAGTGACTAATAACAAGTTGTTAGCCCTTTAAAAAGTTAAGTTCATCAAAAAAATTGAAAGATATTAAAGAAAAAATATATTGAATCTTTTTTTTTTTTTGTCTTATGTAGTAGCTCAACTTGCACACTATAAAGATCGATACTGCATATGGAGCACCATGCACTATTAAAAAAATATTATCTCAGTGGGTTAGGTCTCGCGAGATTGACCTATCTCAACAGTAAAACCTATCGTGAATTTAATTGACCAATCTGGTATGGTAAGAGTAAAAAATACTAATAGGGTGTCAAAACTAAGTATGATATGATCATAAATTTTATATATCTTAATTTAATAATTATCACACATAATAATATACTCTACTATTTATGCTTAAGAAAAACCTTAATTATATTATGTTTATAAGAAGAGTATCATGTAGATCGATTCGATTAAGTTTGTACATACAAATATATATAAATATATATATATATTTATATATATAAATACTTCATGATTATAGGTAGCTAGGGTGGTGGGAAAACAGATGAGATAATAATCGATTATGAGATAGTTAAGTTTCGATGATGGACATGTGTGGACATGTTTAAAACACATAATAAATATCTCTGGGATCGATCAACCTCTTCCATTCATTCTAAACTATATATATACATATATTTTGTGTGTCTAAATATATATATACGCATGTGTAAAACGCATGCAGCATATAGTTTCATAGTGACACATATATAAAAGCACATGGTACCCTCACTCTAAACCCTAATAACTATATATAAAGCCATGCTATTAATATTAGATACCTAATTGGATTGAGAATCTTCTCAATTCTCATCACTACCTACACATATACCAAGCCACACATACAAATTAAAAAGATAGTAAAATAGGTAGGGTTGTATCTATTGTCTAGGGCGAAATTTAAAAAATAGTAAGACTTTTATTTAAGAAATAAAATGATATTTAAATAATTTTTTTAAACCATTATTTTAGCAAAAAGTTTTGTTCGGGGCCTTATGTATTATATAGGATAATTAATGCTCAAAAAAAATCTTAGTAGGTATAACCACGTAAATTAATTGGAATCGTAGTATTTAATTACGAAGCTCTAACTAAATAATGAGCAAACACAATTTACTTAATCAAAAAGATAATATTCAAACTAAAAAAGAATTCGTATATGCACTCTGAAATGCAGAACTCAAAAATAAAAGTCATATCTAACGAACTTCAGATAGCTTAGATCGTGACCAAACTGTCCGACTTTACCACTACATCATGTTACCCTATTTCTTTCAACCAACTCAACACCTCCTTAACCCCGATAGCTTCAGCAAGAACAAGATCAACCACTCTCGTCATCCAGCTTACTGTTTGAGCCATAATAATCTGATCAGAAGAGTTTCGCGCCACCCAACCATACTCATATTTATTTTGATTGCTAAAGATAGCTACATCGATATTGATTTAGATATTATTACCAACTATTGCAATCCAGTGCTCGTGCCCTTCGCCGTCTTGTAGAGAAAATAAAGAGGATATGAAAATTTTATCTTGAACACAACTCCATTGATCAAAACTACCCTTAGTCAACAAAACCACCTCTTTAACAATCTTATTTTTACCATTCCACGCCTTGTCATTGCGTAAGACTACAATGCCCAACAAAGCATAACAACTCTATATTTTATCCCAGAATCCCAACACTGAATTCTATCATGAGCCATCCCCCAAAACAGTTGTCACCAATCTCTATCACTATTGTGGAAATATACATAGTCAAATCAAGTAATATAATGATAAATAGAGTATCGTTCCCACAAGGACTGTAGTTAATTACTACACAATTAAATTCATAAATTCTATTTGGTAACAATAATATAATAAGAAAAACGGGTGTAAATTCCACTGAGAAAGAAAACAAATAATTAGAGTGAAATTAGCAATGATTAAAGCTTCGGGTGATTAATTTCATTTGAATATACTTTATATAGTTTAATATAATTTAATTTCAAATTCTAATTTTCATGTGATGGCAGATTTATTAAAGAAACTTATATTCGAGTTAGAATATATAAATCTCAACATATGTGCAAACTTTCTACTCTTGTGATAAATTTAAATATATAGGAGGCACTAAGCATAAAAATCCTAAATGCTACACAAACCATATAGGTACTCTTGTTGTATATCGAAATATGTGTCTATTTCACTATGGCATAATCAATACTCACTTATCAAATTTTCAATTGATATCATAAAACATTTAATTGTTGATCAGACAATTAAAAGAAATTAAGTACGAATAAAATAGATACACATAGAAAATTAGAAAAGAATTAAATCACATTAAAACTAGTGTCAAACAATCTCCATTAACAACCCTAATTAAAAGTCTAGCTACTCATTGTTATTGTGAACAATTGATAAAAACTAATTAGAAACATGAAATTAAAGATAGAAGAAAGAAATTCTTTGAAGATCAATGGTTGTAGCCTCCAAGGTCGCTTTCTCTCTATATTTTTGTCACCCTAAAAGTCCCAATCAAAAGCCTCATTTTAATTTTTTAAATCAGGGTTTAAAAAACCCTACCAAGCCCCTAAAAGCAGGCGAGCCGTGACACTGCAAGAGCATGTTGCAACCTTGAAGCTACAATTTTGGCAGTGAGCTTCCTGGAGCGATGACTAATAATTTTTTGGCCATAACTCTTTAAATATTGCTTGGAATTAGACGATTCAAGATTTTTGAAAAGCTGAAAGAGAAATCTAGAACTTTTATTCACAATATTTTTCCCTCAAAGTGAACACATCATAGTCAAAAATTAGCTTGAAGTTTCAGACTTGATTTTCAATCACAAGCTGAGCGTGTTGAGCATCCAAAACTAGGGGTGATCATCGGTCGGTTTGGTCGGTTTTTTTCTATATAAAAATCCAAATTTTGGTTTTCGGTTTGGATTGGTGCAATCCGAAAACCGACCGACCAATCCAGGAACTTTCTTAAAACCGACCATTGTGAACCGCGGTTTGGTCGGTTCAAACCGCCAAAACCGAAAAAAAAAATTCTGCCTAAAAAAGGAAATAACTTTCTCCTTTGTAAAAAGTGAAAGTAGAAAAAAAAAATAAACAATGCTTTTCTTCTTTGTTGCCGAGTACATTTAGACTCTGTTTTAGTAATTTAAGTGCTGCAAAATATAAGATAAAGAGTGATATATTTTTTTTGCAAAAGAAATTAAAAATACAAGAAAAATGTAAGACTAAATCTAGTGATTGGGTCAGGATTTTGGAAAACAACTAGGATAGACAAGCTAATTTTACGTAATAATAAATATATTGGTCTTAATAAAGCACCAAAACTGATTGGATGATGCATGAGTTTCGTCTCCCTCATTATAACAACACTACTACTACTACTGATCCCCATTATTACAGAAGCAGTAAGTATATATAGCTATATATGCATGCATATATTATATATAACTCATGATGATGTTAGTCTTTAAATTTTTTTACTGTACTAGTGTAACTTAGTTTACAACACCACATGCACCTAATTTCATCAATTTTAATCGGTTTCTCATATATAATTTTTTTTAGTTTAAACTAAATGTATTAAGATATTTAGAATTTGTTAACAGTGAGTCATATATACTTACTGTATATATATATGGTACAAGTAAAATATTTTTTTTATTTAATATTAAACTGAATATATAAAAAATGAATATTATATATATCAGTAAATAAATATTATATATATTTAAAATTTTAAATTTATTTATTATTATAATATACGGTTGTCGGTCGGTTTCGGTTTTTTTGGTCGGTTTGTTACTAAAATATAAACCGACCGTTCAATGGCGGTTTTAACCGTTGTCGGTTTTTTCGGTTTTTGGTTTAAACGGTTTCGATTTGAACGGTGTTCGGTAAGTCGGTTTGAACGGTTTTTTCGGTTTTTCGGATTTTATGCTCAGCCCTATCCAAAACTTAGAATCTTTCACACAATTATATATTAGAACTTAAAATTCCAGATAAATTCATCATATTGATCTCAATTAACATGTTTCTTCTCATTTTAAATTCACATTATGAATTTTACCATTCAAACTTGAAATAAGTAAAAAAAACAAGCATAATTTTGCACAAAATAAATAAAATCAACTGAAACACACCTCTAAAAAAACTTCATAAAATGCACCTAGAAATAGTCTATCAAACTCTCCCAAACTTAACCTTTACTCACCCTCGAGTAAAGATTGAGAATAATCTAAAATAAATGAACACAAAGCAAGCTTTACTTCAATTCACACCACATCACCACTATTAACAAGATTCAACTCTTATAAAACTAGATTTTCAATCCAATTGCTCCCAATACTAACTTTAGCTCTCAAATAAGAAAAAGGAATACGACTCATACTTAAAAATAAATAATTGAAAATCACTATACATCCTTGACTCAATCCATACAATTCCACAAACCAATTATCAATAAGCTTGCATCATTTAACCTTCTCCACTAATGTCAACAATATATGTTTTGAAATCAAAAAGACTTTAATGGACTTTAACGTTTAGGCTTAGATAAAGGTAGATAAAAAATATTGTTTAAACTCACCTATACTATAAGTTTTAATATTCCAATCGACTCACTCCATTACATTCAAATATTACTCCAAAATCTTCTTTCTTTTGAAGCACATGAGAGACTCTTTCTTGATAACCTTGGAACATCTTTTTTGTTATATGGCTATTTTTTTTTTAATGAAACACTAAAATTACAAAGTGTATATATCTAATTTTTTTTCTTTTACTCTTTTTTCGAGTAGTTGCAAGTAATTTTATTTTTTTGAAATTCTCTCATAAATATCGTTTATTCCTTACATATCATACCCCACGTTTTCTAAAGAGGAAATTACACTCTATACCCTTTTTATTTTGTTCTCTTTTATTTTTACCCTCTTTTTTAAAATATATTATTTTTACCTATTTTTTTAAACGTTGTACCAATTTTGCCCTTGTCAGGGTATTTTAGGTACAATACATATAAAAAAAAGTAGGTTTCAATTAAATATAAATTAAAGGTAAATTTGATTAATTGATTAATAAAAATGGTATTTTTCAACTTACCCCTTTTCTAAATTACAATCCTCTCCCTAAAATATATAATTTCTACTAAAAAAGCAAAAATATTGATGAGTGACCACTAACACTGACTAACAAGATGTTAAAAGGCCAAAGCCCAACCCAAGGCCCAAGGCCTAAGGCCCATGGCCCAGTCTCGATTCAACGACTTCATTCACAGTTTCCTTACTTTCCCGCGTCGGCTTCTTCCTCCTGCAAACTCAGGCCAAGCTTTTAACCTCATCAATGGAAGATCACGATCAGAGCTCCGGCCTCCTCCTAACCAATCACATTCAACAACCCCTCTCTTCCCAATCCCTATCTCGTATCAGAGCCCTCATCCTAAGCCCCTCAACTCCCCATTCCACAATCACCTCCATCTTTCAAACCCTAGCTCGCTCTCTCGAACTCTACCGCGACTCCGTCATACTTCATCAAACACTCAAACTCCTCTCCGATTTGTCTTCTCATCGTCCTCAATTCTCCCGCCTCGTATTCGACTCGGTCCGCTCTTGCTCACTCCTCTCCTCCGCGTCAGCTCACATCGCTGCACAGGCACTGGACGTCGTCGTTTCCATCGCGGAACGTGACCCTGCGTCGGTTCCAGCCGTGAACGAGCTTGACGATGACGGTTTTTTCCCTTCGCTGTGCTTCCGTCCATCCCTGTCCGTACGACTATGGCTTCTGAGGAACGCCGAGAGGTTTCGTGTTCGGCCGCATATTTCTTTAACTCTATTTCTCGGGTTTACGAAGGACCCTTACCCTTGCGTGAGAAGAGCTGCTCTTGACGGACTGGTTCGTTTGAGCGAGTCCAATGTCATCGAAGACGAAGACATGGTCCGCGGTTGCTATAACCGTGCCGTTGATCTTCTACGCGACATGGAAGATAGCGTAAGGTCGGCTGCAGTTCGTGCGGTAAGCTCCGATTAGTGCCAATGTATCTGTAATCTTTCGTATTTAAGTTGCGAATTGGTTTGAATCTTTTGAGTTGTACTGAATCAGTCAGTTACTAATGGATTCATGTTTGAATGAAGGTTTGTGCTTGGGGTCTAGTGCTTGCGGCATCAAACCCTGAGACGAAATTACAGTGTTCTGATGAATTATTTGTCAAGGTATTTTCTAAAAATCATATATCTAAAAATTTATTGTGTCTTACTGCATGATGATATTGGAGAACTTATGAATTTATCTTTGTCCAGAGGCAGTTCTACATGATTTTGCACATTTAAGCTTGTGATTGAATTGGTTTTTTCAATAATCTTTTAGGGGAATTAGCTCATATACTATTTTTTTTTTTTCTTTAAATTTATAGTTTGAGTTGATTAGGTAGTTCTACGTGGCTTGTTATGTTATGTGAATTTTGATTACAATTTAAATTATTCCATTAGTTGCTATGTGAGTAATTATTTGAATTTTCGTAATAATGCCAAAAAAAAATCGCTTTGAAATGTAAAAATATATTTTTTTTTTAATCTTAATAATACTTTTCTGCTTATATATTTGAAATTTCGTTATCGGCTCCTGTTTTTTAAATTTTAAGTCCTTTTTATGGAAGCTAGGATTCCTTGCTTATAAAAGCTATGAGCAAAAGCTTGATGGACTTCCCAATTTTTACTTAAATTTTTATATGGGTTGTCTGCCTGAATTTACCATCTTTGCAAGACAAAAAAACTCTGCACATTTCTGTTTATTTTAAAGATTTCATATGTTCCTTCTTGCCTTTTTATGCAGAACATATACTAAAAGTGGTTCAGCTGTAAATAATTCGATGTGTTGGTATAGCCCAAGAGCCCATAACATGGGCGGGTAACTATTCATTTGCATAATTTCTTTCTTGTATTACATATGTTTTCTTCCCCCCTGCATCTCTGGTATGTAGTCTGTTAGGGAACTCAAGAGTCTTAACTCTTATTATACTTATATAAAATTATCAGTTGAGAAGTAGTCCTACTTATCTGTTTAATTTACCACCCTCTTTAAACTGCTACAATTGAATGAGTGGACATTCTTTTCTTAAAGTCTCTGAATGTTAGCAAAACTTAACTTTACTTGTAAGTTGTAAGACGATGTTTGTGCTATGTTTATGCTTGTAGGTGTGTTCTATGGCTAGAGACATGAGTGTGGAGGTCAGGGTTGAAGCTTTCAATGCCTTAAGGAAAATAGAAGTGGTATCAGAGGACATTCTTTTGCAAACCCTGTCGAAGAAACTTCTTGGGATTGTTAAAGAAAAGAGATCGCTTGGTCAGTGCTGTGGTGAACAATTTGAAGTATTGGCATCAAGTGCTGCCGGAGCTTTAATGCATGGGCTTGAGGATGAATTCTTTGAGGTAATGTTTTCTTGTCTTGTTCAAGGCCTTCTATTTCTACCATGTTATTCCAATGCTTTTTTCTCCTTTTTGCAATTCTCATATCTATTTGGAATTTAATTTACACTTAATACATGCTTGCCATAGTCTTATCTGACCTTTGGAGGAGCTGTTCCTTTTTGCTTTGTTTGCCATAGTTGGCGATCTATGAATATAAAATGCAAAAATCTTAATCTTTTGTTGTTTCTTTACATATGTCCTCTTGATATTTAACTGGAACGAATATGAAGGTGCGGAAGTCTGCCTGTCATTCCTTGTCTACACTCATCGTCCTGTCAGCTGACTTCGCTCGGGAAGCCTTAAACTTACTGATGGATGTACTGAATGATGGTTCAGTCATTGTTCGATTACAAGCTTTGGAAACTATGCACTGTATGGCTAGCTGTGGTCGCCTGAAATTGCAAGAGAAGCATGTGCACACGGTATCTCTGGATTCTTAAGAACTTGGATTGATTTCCAGTAATATTTTCTGGAATTCCAAAGTATGATTAATTTACTAGCTGTATGTATATGTAATTTATCTCTTGCACAAAGGGGTGATTCTTATTATTAACTGTTTATCCATGAAATTTGATTGTGATTGTCAGACTCTCTGGATGGCTTTTGCTAGCTTTTAACGTATGAACTTGTCGTTGTTCCTTTTTCTTTTGGGTTTTCTCTTCACATATAGTTTTGTTCATTCTTCTTGTTTTTGTTGTTATTGTTCTTATTGTGAAAGATGACATTGTAAATTGACTAATTTATCCTTATTTGATTATTCAGTTTCTTGGTCCTCTGGTTGACAAAACTTTACCCATCAGATGTGCTACCAAGAGAATACTAAAATTAGTGAAACTTTCGGTTTTGAAGCTCTTTACTCTAACAGTAGATGCCCTGCTAGACAATTTGGCAAGATATCTAGAGGTATAATTTTGTCCTTGCTGCTATATCCTCTCAGTACAGACTTATATATTTTATGTCTTTTCTTCAAAGTTAAAGTGGTAATACCATGGTACGCCCCATTTTAGTTAGTTCATTCTGTTATTGCTTCAGTTGTTTACCATAATCCTTTATTATTGTTTTCATAGAAGTTTATACGAATTCAGTCAAATCAAGTGTGGCTTTGATGATCTGAAATTTCATGTTAAAAAACTTTATATTGTTCTTTTCATTTATTTAGTGTATTCTGCTTCTTCCAGGATGAAGTTGATACTTTCTCAGCTTTGTTTCACTTTGGTCGAAATAATGGCAAATTTGTTGTTTCCATTATTGAGGATATCTTACAACAGGTTAGCATTGTTTACCAAATAGCATTACTAGTTCTTATATTAACCTATGGCTCGGGTGATCTATCTATTACAAAATCTTGTCCAGGGTCACTGGTCCTGGCACGAAATTAAAGTTGAGTGTTATGCTTCAAGAAACTTTTTTGTAAATGCCAATCTTGTAATTTTTTGTTTTTCTGTAGAACATGTTGCAGACTCTTGTTTGTTACTGTTATGGTACTTGTACACTTTACCTTTCAATACTAATTCACATTATAGTGGTTGAATCCTATAATCCAGTTGATGCACCTCTCTTTTTCTGAGAAAATACATTGAGGTATTCAATTATTAATTAACCATCACACTTCAAAAGAGTTAAAATTGTGTTTTTCAAAAGGGAGGCCCTACTATAATATAAATGTGTTGTGTTTATTATTAATGATTGGATTAATGTTCTTAACTTCCTTTTCCATGTCAGATAATATAATTTTTACTGTTCATTTTCTTTTGCCAGATTGAACCAATGTCTGATGGCAAGTTGGATTTTGATAATGTGAGAGTAGCTGGTTTGCTAGTTTTGGCAATCTCAGTTCCACTCTCGGGTGAAAACTTTTCCAAAATTCCGCATGTAGTGTTTTCTTATGCCCTTACAATGCTAGGAAGGATTACCAATTCCGTGAGTGATGTTATGGACCAAACTGGTCTTTTAGCGTACTTGTCTCAGTGCAGTAATTCCACAAGCCTCTCTGCAATTGAGCTCAAAGAATGGGGACAACGTTTTCCTATGGTCAAAGGTAACGTTCAAGTTTACTCTAATGAAAACACAATTGGTTCCCTCGCAAAACCATCACAGCAAGAGATAGATGGAACATCTGAAATTCAGTTTCTAGACATGGATGAGCCACAAAAACTCACATCAGTTTTAAATTCCAAGCTGGAAGCCCATGATGAAATAATTAGGTCTATAAACGCTATCACTGCGAGGGTCAAAGATATCTGGCCATTAGTACAATCGGGATGTCTGCATCAAGTGCTGAGAATTTTGAGGTTGAATTTTACTCTCTCTATTCTGTTCTATCGTGTTTCTTCATTTTTAAGGGCCATTAATCGTTTTGTCATCTTTCTTCATGGTAAAATAAGAGAGGGAACAAAGATTTTGGGGAGAGAACGTATATTGCATTGAAGGGAAAATATTATGTTGTCATTTAATCGATGGTTTGAGTTTAATGCATGGAGATGGGAGACTAGCTTTTTAATAGAATCTAGATGTTTGTGTCAATACAAGGAATTGCATGGCCAAAGCAATTTCTTCTATACTATCTGCAAAAGACAAAATTTAAGATATCATACATCTCATTGTCTGATAATTTATTACACCTTGCTATCTAATGTTTTTAATTACAATAATTCTGTTTTTAAAATTGTATATATAACATCCGGGTCCATGCAGGAGTTGCAAAGAAGAGTTAGCATTGTTTGACTCGAATTCTGGTGAATCTGTCGGGGCTTTAAGCTTCACATTGCTATATCTCCGGTCCATAGAAGTGCTTGCCAAGGTGTGGGGCCACTTCCTGCCTCCAAAATTTCTCACCTGTAGAATTGGAACATTGAATCTTTTGTTTGGAAAACTAGAGAGGAGGCTCATAGAATTGAGGGGTAGGTTTATATGTTTGTCTAAAGAGGAGGAGTTACATGTCTTGGAATTGGTTCTTTTGACTTGCATACTAAAACTATATAAAGTTGAAATTTTCTGCAAGCACGATACACTAGAAAAACTCTCTACCACTCTTTCGCAGGTCGAAAATCTTGTTAAAGAAGGCTGTATTCAACCTTCTAATTTTGTAATTGAAGTAGGCAAGCTATCAGCAGAAATTCACACATCTGGCAATGGAGAATCCTATGATCGCTCTCTATTTCGAAGGTTATTGGAAATGTTCTGCCTCAAAGAGATTATGTTTGTTGGGAGACTCAAGTACTTAAACACCGAACTAATCATTCCTAATAATGGCCCTGAAAATCCTATTATTTATGTTCCAGGACTACCTGTTGGCATAGCATGCCAAATTACCATTCACAACATTTCGGTTGAGAGTAGGTTGTGGCTGAAGATGACAATGGATGATGGATCAACTCAATTCATCTTTTTGGATTTGAACAATTTTGAAGAATGTAATGGTTATAGAAGATTTTCATTTCTTGCACCCTTCTACAAGACCCCAAAAGCAATGTCCTTTAGTATTAGGTTATGTATTGGTATAGAATGTCCATTCGAGGATCTGCACTTCGTCAAACATCGTCGTGTGGGTCCTAAGCACAAGCTGGCCTATCTTTGCAAGGAAATAGAGGTTTTTCTGTCTAAACGATGAGTGATCTGTTTTACATCTTATGTAAATGGGAAAAACGGCGGCAACTCTTGGCTCTATTGACTCACTTTCTCCAGACGGCTGCTTCATGTTCTTTCGAATCAGTGGAAAAGTCTAGATTGCTGGGTTCAGTCAAGCTCTACGATGAAAACCCGTATTGATGATTGGCGAATTGGAAAACAGAAACAAATCATTTCTACCAACCATCCTTTAAAGGTATTGCTTTTTGGCAATTCTCTACTGATTTGGATTTACAGGAAGCTTTGGCTGAAGTACTAGAAGTTATATTTTATGCCTTCTTTGATATATGCAGAGTCTGTTTTACTGATAATTCATCTCATAGCTGTAGTCTTTACATGTGTCTAGATTTTGATTTTCCAGGGAACAAAAAGCATGAAATAATTTATGGTTTGGTTCTATCAAAATTATTTGGCTTTCTTTTAATGTTTTTTTTTTTTTTGACCTCTTCTATTACAATAGCAGATTGAGTATGGCCGATTTTTGAGATGATGGAGTTCTAGGAACCAAAATCCAACTGGTTTCTGAAAATCATGTCATACCGCTGTTTCGTCGGTTTTGAGTTCCAGGTAAAATTATTTTCCTTCCAGTTGGCTTGTGCTAAATATCCATGCTCTCCACATTTAAGTCTTAAAATATATGAAATAAATTGATGTTGTTCATGTAAGGTCTGAAATTTTTAGTAAGTTTGTTTTTAGAGTTCATTCAGAGCACAAAAATACATGGTTATAAGTTAATGGCATTGTCCCAACACTTGCATGATAAGATCGGTCGATGAACGACTCTACCACCAGCCTAGAATGGCGAATGACTGCCACCCGGGCCAGAACGATGAATGACTCTACCACCGGCCCGGGATGAAGTAGAACTCTGCAACTCTTATTACCTAAGCTTTGATTTGATTTGGAGTTATATGTACACCTAAAGTATAAAATGAAATTACTTAAGTTTTCATCTTCAAACATTTCACATGACATGTTTTCCTTTTTGTTCTCATATGATAATTTGGTGATGAATTGCAAATCTTACTTTGAATTTATTTTGTTATTCAACTTTATGTCACGCTCTTTTTCCTTTTGACTTGAGATGGACATTTTTAACCAAATCAAATGTTAGCTTCCTAAAGATTATATTTTTAAAGTCAACACCTCTGTATAATAAGATAATGTGTAAAGACTTTCTGATTAGTTTTTGGGTTGTAATTTCTTTAATATTATAGTATGTTTTTGAATTTTTTTAGCTGATAATGTGGCTAAGTGTGAGTATGTGGACAATTTATCTATCCAGCACTCTAGGGACTATTTGTAATGTTTTAGAAGAACTTTTTATTAAATTTATCAACCTTATTTAAAATAAATAAATAAATAAATATGTACGTATTTTTTGATTCAATACTCAATACCATTATCTTTTAACATTTCCCAATTGGTTTGATTTATCTCTAAATAAAAATTAATTATGATTTTCTTCTACACCTAAAAAGTCAATAATTTAATTAATTAATTAATGATATATTAATTAACTAAGACCAACAACAACAATAGAGCACCCGGGTTTAATCTGTTAAGTAGATTATAGAAATTCAGTTATTACCGTTTGCTCTCCTTTTCTCAAACTCAAAGGCTTTTTCCTTTTTTAATTGCAAAAGAACTTGTGAATATATGAGACTAATGCTTTGTATTCAACTATGAAATTGTCCCTTTACAAATTCCCCCCTTCAAAAAAATTAACAGGTCCATAATAGCCTTTCAAAATGAAAATTCTAACTTCTTTTTTTTTTTTTTCCAATCTGATTACTTAAAACAAACTTACTTTGGACAATACTTCTTTTCAATGACTGTGTGGAACCACTTTCTGTACACTCATCGGTATCGACTAACAAACATCATGTAAAAGACGACGATGAAACAATGGCTGAATGGAAGCACCTTTTACCAATGACATCTCCATTGGATTCATGCCAACCCTTTTGTCCTTCTTTGAAACTCTCAATCTGTAAAAAGTTAGAGAATAACTAGAGTTCTCTTTAGTAAAAAAATGTTAGAAATACAGAGAAATAAAATAAAAGCATTGACATAATGTTACTTACTTCAGTTACTACATTGTAACCATCTTTCACACCTCCCATCACACAGATAGTCTCGTTAACAACCGCAGCAGCTGAATATCCCCTCGGGTAGTTCATTGGTTCTCCACTCATCCATGATCCGAGTCTTGGATCGAAAATTTCTACACTTGAAACCATAGAATCTCCATCATAGCCTCCTAGAGCATACCTGCAAAAGTTGAAACCCGAGGGTGTCACAGGAGAAGGTGAAACTAAGTCTTCATCATAGTGGTTCCAAATCGAGATGAAAAATCGATATGGGAAAATGAAAATGAACAGAATTATGATCTTACAATTGGTCTTTTAAAACTACCAATGAGTGACAGCCCCTCTTAGACTTCATACTAGAAATACTTCTCCAGGAGTGTTCTCTAGGATCAAACATTTCAGCAGACCTGAAATAGTGAAATTCTTTTTGTCAAGTACAGCATATATGATATATTTAGTATGATAGGATTACACAACTGAAAATACCAAAAATCCAATGCCCAATATGATATAGTTGATTATGCATAATTGCACACAAATCAATCCTCTATATACATAAGACATGTTTAGATTGGACTACAGATGTGAATGATACATTTGGTCCATGAATGTAATACATAAATATTACAGGTTTATAATTGTTAGTGTAAACAGGTGTGTAACATCTCACTTTAAGTAATCTGTCCCATCGTATCCGCCAACAGCATAAATGACGCCATTGAGTTCAGCTGCAGCAAGAGCAAATCTCTGAAGCAATAAAGGAAATAAAACAATGGGATCAATTGCTAAGCAAATAATATTAACAAAGTAAAATTACAAAAGGAAGATAATTGCATTTCAAAATGTTAGGAGTGTTCAAGAGTGTTGAAGGTTTATAAATAGTAAAGAAAGGTTAGTGTTGTAAATACACTGTAGCACTATTTATCGAAATAGTACTCCAATTCGGTTACCCGAGTGTCATGCACATATGAATCTTAGTTGCTAAGTCTATTTGAGAAAGCATGAGGCTTAAATAACAATGACTCTAGTAAAGTTTACCTTTTGCAGCATTGACCGTGCAAGTATCCATCTTCCGATATCTAAATCAAGCATCTCGACACTTGAATAGCACTCAACACCATTCCCACCACCCATTGCAAATATTTTTTCCTTCAATGTAGCTCCAGCTAAGCTTCCCTTCTCCTGGTTCAAAGAAGGACACACTGTCCATTTGTCTTTACTTGGGCTGTAAGATTCAACTTCACCAAGAAAAGAAAAGACGGAAGAATTAAATGAACTGTCAGGATAAGTGTATTGAGAAACCAACTTATTGTATTGGCACATACCTGTGTCATACCAAATTTGACCATTTCCGCCACCAATTGCATAAAATTCACCATTTAGTTTTGCAACTGAAGCGTACGAACGAACACAATTCATTGGTCTGAGAGGCTTTAGATAATTCAGAGAAGGACAGTATGAATCAAAGGTTGACAACCATGATTCACCATCATAACCCCCCAATAAAAATATTGACTCATAAGGCTCCGAATTCAGATTATCAAATGATTCAGTAACCTTATCGTCATCAAGCACCCTGGAGAGATTAGATTCAGAGTCTGAACTGCAATGTCTTTTTAACAGTTGAATGTCTTTTTCCGCTTGCACCTGAAATGCAGGGCAAAAAGAATCGATAAATTGGACAACCCACCACTCAAAGAAGGCAACAGATTGACAATACTAAAGCGCCATTGATCATAAGCAATTTAATCTATGAGAATGTCAATGAAAAGTTCCCCATGTAATAGAGCTACAATCCGGATTAGATCATAAATGTTCAGCCATACAAGTTTCTAATTACTACTAGTTATAAGTAATGAGTTAATGACCATAATATCATATGGTAAGTCTAAATTTATAGGTTCCATTTCCACAACAAATTTTTAATAGGCAAAGGACCCACTTTAAACTCAATTTTTCAAATTTTATAAATGGAGGTTATATAACAAAGAACCCAATTATTCAGGAAACATAAGCCAGAATAAGAGTGCTTACAGAACAAATTCAAAGAAACTCCACTACTTAAAAATGTTACTTATCAGCAAATAAACGACATTATGACATTTGACCATTTTCCGACTATAAATTCCAGCCTCGTTTGCACCTTAGTAAAACTAGAATGTTATAGGATAGTTCTGCTCGTCACATGATTCAAACCAATCCAAACGAATTATTCCTTAACCTTAACTTGCAATACATGAATGACTAAATGCACAGATGAAGTTTGCAATAAATTTATTTATTTGGACAACTCAAGAAAGGCACAATAAATAAACAATCACAATCAGATAATAACAAACACACTTATAGGAATTGTATCAATGATCAAATACCATCTTATGTTGAAGAAAGCCCGTTTTCTGAGTTTGTTCTGCTTTAAAAGCCTTCAGCTCTTCCACCTCGTGAATTAACTATGCAAATACACATGACAATATGAGAATACTTGTAATAAAGGAATTACACAAGTGACATTTCCAAACAGAAAGTACGAAATACTGAGATAGATTTCACCTGAGTTATAAGGGCTTGATACTTTGATGATGAACCAGAATTTTGCTCACTAATATCTTCTGAACCGAATGGTTCCCCAGGATATCCCTTCTCCTTCAAGGAAATATTATTATTATCAAAAGCATGTTTTGCATCACCCATCTCCAAGTGTGTGCCATTTGTTGAATCAGTATCCTGTGTATCAGATGTCAGAGACGAGTCTTGATGTCCATTCATTTCCTGTTTACAAGCCAATTGCTTCAGTTCCTTGCATAGGAGATCTTCCTCGTCTCCATCAACCACCCTCACATTAAATTGAGCTTCCAATGACTGGTTTTCTCCATCAAAGGATGACAAAACATCAGTAGAACCTGATCTCTGACTTGATTGATCTGAGGGCTGAGCCGCTACAGGAAGTGGGGGAAATTCTTCCTCTCTAGTGTCACGAGAAGAGCCTGCTGCTGGAACATTATAACTCCTCTTCATTGTATTCTGTCGTACTGATGTACCCGAAACAACCGCTTGCTTATCCACTAGAGCAAGTGGTGGAAACCCTCTACTTTCCTTTCTAGTGTCACGAGAATAACTGGTTGGAAAATTACTACTCCACTTCATTGTACTCTGAAGTATTGGAGTACCTGGAGGAACCGCTAAAGAAGCCATCAAATTAGTCAACTGATTTGCTTGAGCATGGTCAAGCTCAAACCAGAAATGTTGATGAGTGTAGTAGTTGTCTCCAATAATCTGTTTAAACTGACTTTCAGCCAGTGGCTGGCATTGTAATCGAACACGAATCTGAACCTAAATTAAAAAAATAAAATATAATCAATACCTGTGACTGAAACTAAAAGATAATAATTTCTGCCATCCAAAATGGGGTGTCTCACATAAATTTATCTCAGAAACATAGACCGGTGAGATTTGATATAAACTAATACCTGTGCTGGATACATTGTCCTCTCCGAGCCATCACTGGTCCACCCATATGGGTCGATATTCATTTGACCAGGGGAGGCAGCCTCAAAGATCCCATGGAGTTTCCTGTCACTGTAGTTGAACAGAAAAAGTGGCAATCCAGGATCAATGTTCTTTACGTAGGAAAAGTGATGAGGTGGCAAACCTGAAAGGAAAAAGTATACATCTCTCACTAGTTGTTGACATCAAATAATGAACAAAATGCACCAGCGATATCCTTCCACAAAGAAATAACACAACAATTTACTATTAAGTGCGGATAACTATCATTAAGACTATTTCGGAAGCTCATTGAAGGGAAAGATGGTGTAAAAACCAAATGTAAAGCTGCCAACAATAAGAAGTACACATTCAATTAAGTAAGATCACTAACCAAATAGTTGTTTATGAAAACATTCTCTTATTGTGCTATTCTTGGTTCCAAATATGACACCACCAAGTTGACTCTTGGCCAAATTTCTTGCAGTTGTAGAGCTAAGAGCTTTGGTGGGAACAGGAATTGTGCTCCCATTGTTATAAGAAGACTGTATTTTCTTCCAGCTTCCCATTCTATGTTCCAAACAGGAGTAAACAAAAGTCTACATCATTAAGCAGAATCATAACCTTAGCAATAGAGTCATGAACAAAGTGGGATTTTACCATCTTCAAATTCACACTAGTGAAACATTTCTACAACCAATGCATAATATAACCAATACTCATATTTGCACTACCAATTTCTACATAAGAATATGAGGCATAATTCAAGAGAAAATGGTTTGTACATATATATTAAGCTCAGATGGGAACCAACATTGTGGTAGCAAGTATGATAAGAACAAAACTAGCTTCATATGAAAGGAACATGAAAACAAAACATAATTGCAACAACAAATATATTAAAACAAAATAGTAACAATCATATGTTAATTTCAATTAGTTAATAACAGGATACAGGGCAAAATTTCCTATCTTGAGTTGCAAACATATGGCTACCAATCAATTTAAGTAACCAACATTAATCAAGAACAGTATAATTAAAAAAGGGAAAAAGAAAAAATCCAAAAGAATAAATAGTAAAAACAACAAATTAATTGGTTTTCCCTATAAGCAAAATCAATTGATCATTGATGTTCAATCCAAAACAAGCATTGAAATTTACTTTCTTTTAGTTTTATGCCAAGGGACAATGAAGATTGAACAACAACAACACTACATATCAGTCATAAATGATCCTTATTCTTTATGATGAGCAAAGTAGCTTAAAATCAGTGTTCACTGCCCATATACAAAACAAAAAAAGATCAACGTAACGACGATGATTGTGGTTCACAACCAGTAATGTGAGTCTGCAAAAGATAATTCAATGAAAACCCTAGAAAATCCATTAGAATTTGGTAGCAAAAAGAAGAAGAAAAACACAGAAAATAAAAATAAAAATAGCAGCTTTATGATATTGATATGAGTAAAAGAAGAGAAAAAGAGTGAATGCAGTAGTGGAGAGAAAAGGGTATTGATTTGATAGTGTTAGCAGTGTAATTTAGAGAGAAAGCCATACTTGTACGGATCAGTTCTGAAACTGAGAAGAGCGATATGAGTTGCTTTGCTTTGGCTGAAGCGCGAAATTGTTAGTCAGTGCAGTTTTATAGAACAGTGCGCTATACTCCCCCTGCGCATTTTAGTAATTTCAGTAAAAAAAAGAGAAGATTTTTTTTTTATACACTATAAGTAATTTTTTATTTTATATAAAATTTAGGTGCTTCTAGAATACACCTCACTAATAAGTACAGTCCATTTAGTTATAAAATTGTGAGAAATTTATAATAATTTATAAAATTTAATGTTCAAACCGTCTATTTCACACGCGTATATAATAAAAAAAGTCACATGTGCAACAGAATTTTTGAATCTTATTTTTAGCGTGTTAAATTTTTCAAATTTTTTAAAAATTTTACGTCTTAAATAACTACAACGTATACGATCTTAAAAAAAATTTAGACTAAATTATTTTTTTAGATGTGAAACAAATAAGGGTGCATCACTGTACTTTTTTTTTAATGAATACATTGTAGAATTTTCCTAAAATTTATATCTTTAATTGTACTAGGCTTTTTTTTAATTTTTTTTCTTTCAATTTATATTCTTAAAAAATATATCCATCAAATAAAAATAAATTATATTTTAAATATTATGAAAAAAATTAAAATAAAAAATTATATGACATTTTCTTAAAAATTAAAAAAATATATATACATAATTTAGAAAGAAAAAAATGAAAATAGAATCAAAATAAGCATTAAAATTAATATAAAATAATTTGAGGAAGAAAATTTTAAAAAAAAAAATTAAGAGTGATTTTTAAAAATTATTTAAGTTTATTTTTTTTTAATAATAAGGTGTACTTATCATTTTGTGGAGTGCAAATAAAATTTCTCAAAAGCATTATATTTATTTACATTACACTCCTTTAATCTATGAGAAATCTTTGTTAAAAAAATGAAAATATACGAGTAATGTTCACACTCTAATGATTTACATTTTTTATTTATATGTATTTAATTTTAATCAAGTATAATTTTAGAGGAATGCTGAATAGTACTAGTAGTGTCTAGTATTTTCAAATGTGTAATATTAATATTGGTGCAATTAAATATCAGATCTCACATAATTTATTGTAAGAGAAAATTCCAAATTTATGTATTTTTATACTTTTTGTGTAATAATGTAGCTTTTTTAAAAAATATATATATTATTTTATGAAAAAATTGAAAAATGTGGGAAAATAATATTATTTTAAAAATACTAAAAAAAATAACACTTTGTATTTTTATATATAAAAAACAAGTGAAAATATGTATACATAAAAAAAAAATTATAAATCCATAAAAATGTAAAATTTTTGTTATTTTTAGGTATTTATGAAATAATCCTATTATTTTAATCATGTATTTTATTTTTGAGTACGTGAACCACATTACTTTTTATTTTTTTATAGTTGATATTAATTATATATAAGAATAAATATAATTTAAATGTGCTGTAAGCATTATTCTTAATAATTTATATCAATATCTTAAAAAAAAATTTAAAAAAAAAAACAGTATAATTAATTTTTTTATAGAAGTTAAATTAATTATTAGAATTTAATCTTACCTTATTTCAAACTATTTTGTGTTAATTTTTATAGTAAGAAAATATTTTTAAACATAATAATAATAATAAAGTGTGTTAATAAAATTGTGAGGCATTATATAATGCAATATATATATATATAGTTCTTGCCATGTGGCATTTGTGGTGTTTAAAAAGAAAAATGCTAAAGGGAAATTTGATTTTCTATACTTATATATACCTAATATTTTATTTCTAAACTAATACATATCAGCATTGAAAATATATGACCACTTTATCTAAAACCCAAAAATATCCCTCTCAAATTTTCCATACTTTTTTTTAGTGCAAAAATATATAAAAAAAAAAAATTGGTAGTCCGATGGTGGTCCGATGGTCACCTGATGCTACTTTTGTATGTACAAAAACATAAAAAAAAATTAGTAGCAGATTTGGTCCGATGGGTGGTCCGATGGGGTGGTCCGATAGTGTAAATGGGGTGATGTAAATGGGAGTATTTTAGGGATATCATAAGAATTGTCATATCTTACAAATATTAGTTATTATTTGTTTAGAAAAAAAAAAAATTTAACCAAATGTAAGCATAAAAAATCAAATTTCCCATGCTAAATTAGTACAAACATTTAAAATACATTTTAAATGAAAATTTGGTAGTTTTAATGGTATGGTACTACAAAACATTGGTTTGGTCAAAAAATGAGTTTTTTGTGAAAACAAAAACTAAACCAAATTAGTACAAACACATCTCTTATATTTTACATGATAAATTGCTACTTTCAATGTTATGGTTCAAAGTTATGACCCAAAACATGTGGATTTTCTTTTCTTTTTCAACATTTTTAAAAAATAAAAGCTGTGTATATATATGCTAATCCATGATGATAAATCTGTTTTGGAGAATATAAAATGGAATAATTTAAAAAACAAAAAAAAAAAAACACAAAAATAATCTGATGATTTTACACATTAAATTCAAATATCACCTTAGTAAAAAAAAAAACAAATTACACACCATTTATAGCAAATTTCCTAAAAAAATGTTTTTATTTAGATTTGTTATTGGAAATTTTTGATGAAGGTTGTAAATGCCAAACAAATATGTTTTTGTAAATCAGTAATAGATTTTGGATTTTGTTTTCTAAGTAGGATTTTTTTTTTTTTTTTTTTTTGAAAGTGTTGTAACTTCTATGTAGGAGTTTAATATGAAGAAACTAGGTTTAACAGCTTTAACAAATTTACTATATTTGAGTTTGAATATTAATTTACAAAAATACATATACACTATTTTATTTTTATTGTAATTTATTTATCAATGATCTAAGTAGTTATTAGTTATATATATATTGTATTAGGTCCGCCACAATATACTGATTCAAACTTCATTTTAACATTATTATTTATTTATTTGAGTGTTTTAGTTCTCTTTGAATCATCTTAGGTGTTGTTGGGGAAATACACAAGAGCTTCAGGGCAGGAGGTGAATTTCAATAAGTCTGAACTTTGTTTTGGGAGCCGAGTGGGTGCTGAAGAAAAGGTGGCAATGGGTACATATATGGGAATGAAGATTGTGGCTAATCATGGGAAATACCTTGGGTTGCCTTCTCTTGTGGGGCGTAATAAGAAACAATTGTTTGATGTAATTAAGAACAGAGTGTGGAATAAGCTACGGGGATGGAAGGCTTCCATGTTTTCCATGGCGGGGAAAGAGGTGTTGATAAAGGCGATAATTCAAGCAATTCTGACATACACTATGAGTTGTTTTCGGCTCACCAAGAGTACCATTAATAGCATACACAGAATGGTTGCTAGATTTTGGTGGGGATCAACTGAACAAGATAAGGAGACACATTGGTGTAAGTGGAAATATCTGTGTAAACCTAAGGATGAAGGAGGATTGGGGTTTAGGGATTTAGAGATGTTTAATCAAGCCTTACTTGCTAAGCAAATTTGGAGGTGCATCCGACAGCCCACATCATTGTGTAGTAGGGTGTTGAAGGCGAGTTATTTCCCTAGCAAGGGAGTTTTAGAGGCTAAGTGTGGGGTGCATGCTTCTTTTGTCTGGAGAAGTTTGGTGTGGGGGAAGGAGATTATTCTCAGTGGATATCGGTGGAGGATTGGTAATGGGAGTTCGGTTCGAATAGTAGAAGACCCATGGCTGCCCCGACCTCGGCGTTTCAAGGTATATGACAGGCCTAGTATTCATTCGCAACTACGGGTGATTGATTTGAAATTGTTGAATGGTGATTGGGATGAGGATTTCATTCGTGCTATTTTTAATCCAGATGATGCGAATCTAATCCTACAACTACCGGCTGCTAGTTCCCATATGGAAGACAAGATTTTGTGGCACTATAGTAACAATGGGAAGTATTCGGTCAGGAGTGGGTATCGAATGGCGCTTGAATTGAAGAAAGAGGTAGGACAAGCGGATGACAGCCACATAAAAGGCTGGTGGAAGTTGATTTGGAAGCTGAACATCCCCCCAAAAGTTAAGCATTTTGTATGGAAATTGGCTCATTCATGGCTACCTACAAATGCAACGCTTGCTTCGCGAGGAATGAATATTGACTATGGATGTCAGCAGTGTCATTCGGGGGTGAAGGAAACTGTCTATCATGCTATCTGGGGTTGCAAAGCAAACAAAGGGGTGTGGCAACTCAGCGGGTTTAAGAACAAGTTACAGCGTGTTGGGCATGAAGATGTGATGGCTTTTCTTATTAGGCTTGCTAAGGTATGGACTAAGTCTGAGTATGAATTGTTTCTTATTGTGTGTTGGCAACAATGGTATACTAGAAACAATACGAAACATGGTGGAACAATACCTAGGCCAGCCGAGGTGGTGGACTGGTGTTCTAGGTACTTGTTTGAGTTTCAAGGCCAGCATCAGCAGGAGAGTAGTAAGAGGCAGCGAATAAGTGCGAGGTGGTGTCCTCCTGTTCAGGGATTGATGAAGATAAATGTTGACGGGGGGCCAGGCCGAGTGGAGGTGGGTCAAGCACGGGTTGTGTGAGCCGTGACTCTGCGGGGGTTGTGCATGTTGCTACTGCTACTTCTTTGCAGCAGCAGGCCCCTCCATTACATGTTGAACTGGTCGCAATTAAGGAAGGTCTTCCGCTGGAAATACAAAGGAAATACAGGCAATTTAGTGTTGAATCGGATTGTCTTCATGCCATCCAATTAATCCAAAAAAAGGAGGATGGGTGTAGGGATATTGATGGAATATTAGATTGTATTAGAGCTTTAATGTTAAATGATGCGGTTATGGGTGTTTTTTTGTATATAGGGAAGCGAATAGTATCGCTCATGGTTTAGCCAATTATATTTTGTTGAACAAAGCTAGTGCTATCTAGATTGGGGTTAATCCCCCTTGTGTAAGTCTCGCTATTGAGCGTGACATGCCTAATCCTATGTAATTGCTTGTTTGGAATTCAAAAAAAAAAACAAAAAAAAAATGCAATGCAACTTAAAAATAAAAACTCACAATACAATGTTAAATTTATAAAAATAATAAAAACCAACATCTATTTAAAAGAAAAAAGAAAAAAGAAAAATCCTTGCAAAATATAAGCAGAGATGCTCTTTTATTGTTGGGCTACAACCCACACAGCAAGGTCCAAAATTAGGCCCAGTCCAGTCAATATATGGACCTATTAGTATGGGATAAGTTGATAAATACTTCTTTTTTGTATTCATTAATCAAAAATACTCTTATATTATTTTTTTATTAAAATATACCCACTTTTTTGAGTAGATTGCCTAATATACCTTCACTATCTACTTAAGTCTAGCATATAATTTACATAACCTAAGGGGTCCAATGGGGACATCATCTATAAAAGTGGGTATATTTAAAAAAATATGAAAATAGAGGTAAAAATTAAAACAAATAAAGTAAAGTGGGTATAAAATGTAATTTCCTCTATTTTAGTATTCTGGACTGGGAAATGGAGTCTACTGGTCAAACCTTTATTTTTTTCTTTCTTGTTTGCTGAATAGAGAATAATATTAAGAAAAATACTATACATCATGAACAATTATTATCATAACAATATTAAGTCAATATCAATATTTTACCTAAAATTATTTCTAAATATGAACATTTTGTCCAAGATATATATTAAGTATATATAAAATACTTATATGAATTAGCTTGGTTTGAACTGCTATTGATATTTCTAAGACCGTGACTAAACTAGAGAATTTTAAATGGTTCGGATTGACCAAATTATTAACACCGAATTCATTTGGTCAGGTATTAAATGGTTTGGTCCGGATTATTAGTTAGAATTTGAAACCACGAATTGTAAGTTATGTGAACACCTCTACGTTTTAATAAAAAATTTATATGTAACATTTTTAAATAATAATATGTTAATGATATGTTATGAAATAATGATATGTTAATATTATGAAATAATGATATGTTAATATAAAAAACTCATAATTGTTATAAAAAAGAAAAAAGAAAAAAATATATATGAGATTCTTCAGTAAAATATAGAGACATTATTATCTTTGTGATAATTATTTAAGAAGATAGTGAAATAAATAAGTAAATTAAAAATATTATATAACAATTTACAAAAGAGAAGAACAAGAACAAGGTACAAAAATACTAAATTATTTAATTATACGTATATAAGTGTTGTGATATGTGAATTTTTTAGTATATATTAAACACACTAATTAATTAATTATGTATATATAGAGAAATTTCATTTTTTGCCTTTAATAAAACCCTCAATATCAAAATTTAGACCCTCTATTAATTTGTACAAATTAATTCCATTGATTACATGAACTTTTCATTTTACCCTTTTATTTAAAAAAATAAAAAAAATTGTTAAAAACTAAAAAAAACTTTCCTCTCTCTTCCTCTCTCTCTTCCTCTCTCTCTCTTGCCTCTCGTGCACCCCTCTCTCTCTCTAGAAAAAATTGAAAAAACTTCCCTCTCTCTTCCCTGTCGGATCTTTATTTCTCGGTGGGCGGTGGTAGAAAACCGGAGCACACCCCAATCACTCAAGAATCTTACACCATTATAATGGATAAATTGTGTTTTAAGCGTTTTGTTAGATTTTATGTAGTTTGCTTTCGTTATATGTGTCGTATTTATTGGAACTGGTATTTTTTGGTCTGAAATGGTAGAGATCTTGCATATCTAATTTTCTGTCGAAATTTGGGTTTTCCAGATGTTATCGACAGTTTATTAATAGAATATCGATGCTATGTCGATATTTTGCTAAGAAAGGTCAGGGACGACCATTATCAACATGTTGTCGACAGTTTGTCGATATCACGTCGATTAAAAAGCAAATTAACCCTAAAATTGAAAGTAGTTTGACCAATAAAATTGTCTGTGTTGTTAATGTATATCGATAGGATGTCGTAGGTGTATCGATAGGATGTCGACACAATGAGAATAAAAAAAATTTGACCTAAAATGTCGATAATTTGTCGACGGTATGTCGATATTTTGTAGACAATGTGATTTAATTGCTTTCTGTGTGATAATATCGACCTCATGTCGACATGATGTCGACATTGTGTCGACAATTTTGTTTGCTAAATAGGCGTGATCATACTTGGAATATCGATAACATGTCGACAGTGTGTCGATATGTTGGCGGCAATGTGATGTAATTGCTTTCTGTGATTGCTAAGTGTGATATCGATTGAATGTCGACATCATGTCGATAGTGTGTCAACAATTTTGTGTCGACAAATTCTCAAATAACTTATGTATGTTAATTTACTTTTTAATCGACATGATATCGACAAATTGTCGACAACATGTCGATAATGGTCATCCCTGACCTTTCTTAGCAGGATATCGACATAGCATCGATATTCTATCGATAAACTGTCGATAACATCTGGAAAACCCAGATTTCGACAGAAAACTAGATTTGCAAGATCTCTACCATTTCAAACAAAAAAATATCAGTTTCAACAAATACGACACATATAACAAACGCAAACTACATAAAGTCTAACAAAATGCTTAAAACACAACTTATCCATTGTAATGGTGTAAGATTCTTGAGTGATTGGGGTTTGCTCCGGTTTTCCATCACCGCCCACCGAGAAATAAACATTCGACAGGGAAGAGAGAGGGAAGCTTTTTTTTAGTTTTTTTCTAGAGAGAGAGAGGTGCACGAGAGGGAAGAGAGAGAGGAAGAGAGAGGGAAGTTTCTTTAATTTTTAACAATTTTTTTTTTTTTTTAAAAAAAAAAGGTAAAGTGGGAAGTTCATGTAATTAATGAGATTAATTTGTACAAATTAGTGGAGGGTCTAAGTTGTGGTACGAAAATTTTCATTAATAATAATAAAGGTAAGTAGCGGCAAAAGTAACTAAAATTTTAAGTTTATAAGCGATATAAATTTAATGTTTATTTTTAGTGGCATAAGTACTCAATGTTTGTAATCTGTAATTTTATTTCAGTTTCGTCAGTACAGACTCCGTTTTGAATATATTAAAAGAATATTTGGAAGTAACTGACATTACATATTTCTATTTAGACTTAATAATCTAAAATTTGGGTTTTATATGTGTATAAGAGAGTATGTACTAACGAAATTAGAGAAAAACTACAGTTTTACAAACACTTGGTACATATACCGCTAAAAATAAACACTAAATTTATACTACTTACAAACTTAAAATTTTAAATACTTATATCACTATTTACTCTAATAATAATAATGATAATAGTTTATATGCTTTAAAAAGTGTTGTCCAAAAAAAAAAAAAAAGTGTTGTCCTTTAATAGATAGAAGACAAGACAAACTTGTATCAAGAGAAAAGTTCAAAAATATATTAGCATTATTGTAAGTTTATGAATTTATTAGTAGTAAAATTGGTATACTACTCAATAGAGATACTATTACCATACTTTTATTAAGTTTGTAAGCGATTTAAATTCAATATTTATTTTTAGTCGTATAAGTAGCTAATGTTTGCAAAATTTTAATTCTTTTTCAGTTTTGTCAGTACAAATTCTATTTTGAATTTATTATAAGAACGTTTAAAAGTAATTCATATTACATATTTCTTTTTAGACGATCTAGAATATTAATGTGACTTGCTTAAGATAATAACAGAGTCGATACTGAGAATAATAAAAGAGTTGTATAACACTTACAAACTTAAAATTTTGAGTAATTATTCTCAATTTTACCAAAAACTTTAGTTTATTTAAGAAAAATCCTAAATCAAATATAATATAAATATAATATTACTAAATAAAAATAAAACCTAAATCCCTAATCTTATTCGACAGCCGCATCTCTCTCTCTCTCTCTCTCTCTCTCTCTCTCTCTGTGGTTGCCACCGTACCGTGGAACTTCTCCGGCCAGACCAACGAAACGCCAGGCGCCGTCAATAGAACTTCTCCGGCCAGACCAACGAGACTCTCCAACACGTAAGTTCAAAGCTAGCTTTACCAACTCCATTTCTTTTTTCTTTCAGCAAAATAATAATGTCTTCTGACTGAGTTTGTGTTTATTTTCTTCAGCATAGTTGAGCTTCTAATGTATCAATAGTCTTTTCTGAATATCTGAATGTTGCATGTATATATATAAAAGAGCTTAACGTAAGTAATATGAATGTGTGTGGCTTTGAGGATTTTTTTATTCTTCTGCACAATTGATTATTATATAATTATATGTTTTTAATAATCAGTATTGATGGAATGGATTGTTTTTTTCTCGCAAAGTTAGTATTGATGATTTGAGTAGCATATACTGTATTGGATATAAATTTACATGTAAAGTTTGGACCTCACACTGACAATGACCATGAATACTATAATATTTTATTTTCCATTTTATGTATTTATTTATGTGAAAATCTCAAAACCCAAAATCTCAGGTCTCCGGCAACCAACGTGGTCACAGTAACACCTTCTTCACCAGTCCACTATGCAGGGTTGTATTGGAGCTACTTCTGCAGTAACAGGTTCTCTTCAACAACCTCTTTGGGGCAAAGGAGCAGCTTTTCCCCAAAAGGGTTTCTTTCCTATCAATGAATTTCCACACCAAATAAAGTTCAACTCTTTCAAGCCTTGCAAACTTTCCCATGTCGAAGGAAGCTTGGTTTCAGGGAGACCCTCTTCCTCTCCCTCCTCTGTCTCCGTTACTGCTCCGGATGTTACTGGTAACCATGTGATTTTTTGAACATCCTTTTGGGAGCTCACTCACCCTGATAAATGTTTATTTATTATTCTATAATGTGTTTTGATACAGAGGATGATGGGAGTAGCTTTATTGACTATAGCCTAAGTGAGGCTGATCCTGAGGTTCGTCAAATTGTTGATAAGGAGAAGCAACGTCAGTTCAAAAGCCTTGAGCTTATTGCTTCCGAGAACTTTACTTACAGGGCAGTTATGGAGACAGTTGGGTCTTGTCTAACAAACAAGTACTCTGAAGGGTTACCTGGGAAAAGGTAAAGGCTTTTAGTTTAGTTCCCTCTAAGCTTACAATTTTTAATGGTGAGTTTTAGCTCTTATTTTTATTTGTTATATATGTTTAGATACTATGGGGGCAATGAGTTTATTGATGAGCTTGAGATTCTTTGCCAAAAGAGAGCTTTAGATGCTTTTCACTTGGATGCAAAAAAGTGGGGTGTTAATGTTCAACCCTTGTCTGGTTCTCCTGCTAATTTTGAGGTTTACACTGCAATTCTTAGCCCTCATGATCGAATCATGGTATGATTTTTTAGTCTTGTTAACTTTTGTTGGTCATTGAAATTTTGAACAACTCTTGAGTTATCTAATATTTTTGCATTTAACTTAGGGATTGGACTTGCCTCATGGAGGGCACTTATCACATGGATTCATGACAGCTAAACGAAGAGTCTCAGGAACATCAATTTATTTTGAGTCCATGCCTTACAGACTTGATGAAGTTACAGGTTTGTTTGTTATTTGATAATTTCAACTCGGAGTATACTTGTGTTGTTGATCACTTGTTTTGATGGTGAGTGTTAATTTTGCTCCAAATTTAAATCAGGGATTGTTGATTATGATATGCTTGAGAAAACAGCAACTCTCTTTCGACCGAAACTCATTATTGCTGGTGCCAGTGCTTATCCTCGAGATTTTGACTATCCTAGGATGAGAAAGGTTAGAGTTTGTTATCAAGTTGCACATATTTGTACTAAATAATCTGTTTCTTCATTTCAACAAACTTATTTCATTCATCAAAGAAAAACTACTGATTGCATTTGTTGTGCCTTGGAAGATTGCGGACTCTGTTGGTGCATTCCTCATGATGGATATGGCTCACATAAGTGGACTTGTAGCAGCTTCTGTGGTTGCAGATCCTTTTGAATACTGTGACATTGTGACTACAACAACACACAAGGTAATCTATTCCAACCATCCTTTGTTTTGGCAAGAAATTTTGTGCTTTGTTTAAGGTCTAAGGATTAGTGTCTTTTGATGTTAATGGAAACTTCGGAAAACAGTTTCTTGTGATAGTTATTTGCGTCCAAAAAATTATTTCCAATTTATATTGTAAACCTTTTTTATAATAGTAAAATGTATGCTTTCTGTTCATTTCTTCTGACAAAGTTGGATTTTCTCTATTCAGTCTCTGAGAGGCCCAAGAGGTGGCATGATTTTCTTCAGGAAGGACCCCATTCTTGGTGTTGATTTAGAATCTGCAATCAACAATGCTGTATTTCCAGGTCTACAGGTCTGTATTTTTTGCTGACTTGTCATAACAGTTTTGATTATTTTGTTAAGCGAGTCATTAGTAAAAATTTGGTTTCGTTCTTTATGCAGGGTGGTCCTCATAACCACACTATTGGGGGGCTCGCCGTGTGCTTGAAATATGCACAATCACCAGCCTTTAAGGCTTACCAGAAGAATGTACTGCATATTTTTTTTCAAGTTTTATTTTATCTTGATCATTCTAGACATGCCTTTATTAATATGGCTTCTCTGTCTTGTAGGTGGTCTCTAATTGTAGAGCTCTTGCGAGTCGATTGACAGAATTGGGGTACAAACTTGTTTCTGGTGGAAGCGATAACCATTTAGTTCTTGTTGATCTTAGGCCATTAGTAAGTTTCTTTTTGTATTCTTGCTGGTTAATCAATAATCTGTATTTGATCTTTGGCCTTTAGATATATGAAATCTTAGTTTGTACTTTATAATTTTTTGATTGCAAATATAAATCAACTTCTTCAGGGAATGGATGGAGCTCGTGTGGAGAAAATTTTGGACATGGCGTCCATCACTCTCAACAAGAACTCAGTACCCGGTAAGTATATCTTTGTTATCCATTCCTCATACTCTTCCCTTTTCTTAGTTTATGGTAATTTCTATGTCAATCTTACACTACAAATGTTTGAATGAAAAAGGCGATAAGAGCGCACTAGTGCCAGGGGGTATTCGAATTGGATCACCTGCAATGACAACAAGAGGATTCAAGGAGAAAGACTTCGTAGCAATTGCAGATTTCATTCACGAGGGTGTGGAGATAACCCGAGATGCGAAAAAGCTAGCTTCGGGTACAAAGCTCCAAGATTTTATGAAGTTTGTTACTTCACCAGATTTCCCATTATCGAATAGGGTGTTAGATCTTCAAACAAGAGTTGAAGCTTTGACAACCCAGTTCCCCATTCCCGGAGTCTGAGAGGTATGTTACCAAACACTTATCATAGGTGATAGGTCTTTGAGATTAGAGGTAAAGAAAGAAAATGTCTGCATGAATAATATAGTCGTCAGTCAGTCGAAGCATGATGATGACAGATTTTGGGACACCAGGGGGGGAGTGAGTGATCAAGATAATTTATTCAATGTGGATGAGGAATGTCTCTTCTCTACACATGGTTTTGTATACAAAACACTTATGGAATTTTGTCTCAAGAAGCTGATAAATCATTTCATTGTATTTTTGGTGACATTGGTTTGTTGTGGGAGAACAACAATTTCCTCTGCCTTTTTCTTTGGGAGAATACTATTTATTTAACTTGACCCTCTCATTTTTAGTCTTTATTTTTCACCAAATTTCTGCTTTTTGGTCAATGAGCTTGATAAGATAACTTGTTTTGTTTTATTAGATCAACATAATTTTTTTTATTGTATCAGTGTGTTGAAAATTTTATTTTTTATTACAATTTTTTTCTTCAGAAATTAAAAATAATTTAATAATTAATTCTTTTTTTTTTTGTTGATAAAATCTTTAAGTGATGGTGCAAAGGAATCTTCCTTCTCTTCTCTCCTTTATGGATCCCATCAGAGAAGGGGCTGTAGCCTCAGTAGTGTATTTTTTTTTAATATACAATTTGATAATTTAATCACATAAAAAGTTCTCGTTAATATTCTTTTTATATGAATTAAGTCACTGTAAAATTAAAAAAATTTATTATAAGTGGTTATTTTATAATGGCTAACTTAGATTTTTGCTCCCTGAACTTTGATATGTACTAAATTATACCTTTCAAATTTTTCAGGTCGTTAAAAATTCCTTCTAAATTATTGAGATTGTTGGATTTAAGGACTTTTGTTCAATTTTACTAAACAAAGTCTGATGTGGATGAAAATTTAGGGGGCACAATTTTATACTTTTGAAAGATTGGGGGCGATATCAAAGTTCGAGGGGCATGATTTACTATATGAACAACCGTCATATTAGTAAAATTAAATGAAATTGGACAAATGTTCTTAAATTTATGTTCAAGGGAATTTTTTAACGGTCTGAAAAGTTCAGGGGATATGATTTTATACATGTCAAAGTTTAGTGGGTAAAAATTCTAATTAAGCTTTTTATAAATCCCAAACGGTCTAAAACTGTATTTTTAGGAAGAAGAGCCTAATAAAACTATACACTAATACATGGTTTTTGAACATTTTTTGAAGTAGAAACATTTCATAGATAAAAATTATTTAGAGCGTAACTCCTTTTAGTAATATTTTGAGCAATAAAATTAAAATTTCTAAAAAAATTGCAACCCAAAAAGATTACGAAAGGTGAGAGTTGCCCTGTTGAATGTAGCTACCAATATCCCACCTACAAATTTCTCCTTTGATAACCACTTTAAAATTACTCTCAAAGATAACAAACTTCGCTGCTTAGTGACTAACAACTCTCGATTAGAAAAATAATTTTTTTTTGAGATAAATTGAGAATTACTATTTTTTAGTACACATTAACTAAATATAATTACAAAATAATTATAATTGATAAATACCTTCTTTTATAATTAGAGTACCAAATATAATTTCACATAAATTATCAAAGTTAGAGTCCCTAATATACATAATGGAGATATGACTTATAAAACTGATTATAAATATAAAAGAAAGATAAAAGTTAAAATAGAAAATGAAAAGTGAATATACAGTATAATTTCTTCTTTTTTTAGCCATTTTTATAAGAATAAATTACATTTTTAAAAATTATGAAAAAACATTATATATTTATTAAAAGTTTTTTTTCTTTCATTTAGGCCCCTGAAATGAGTGAGACTTAAGCGCAGACTTAGTCCGCCTTAGCTTAGGGTTGACCCTATCTCTGGTGAGAGGCTTGTCAATCGATTGTTGCTCGGTACAAGCCCACCAAATCATCCTTGAAGAGTCCTTGGCAACTATAGCAAGACACATAGACCTACTCCCCACTATCACATCACAATTAATTTTTACCCAGTCCACAAGTAGAGGGGTAGACACAAGAGAGTAACCATAATTTGAATAACAATAAGTAATAAAATTAATATAGTAATCTAAACAGATTATTATTACAAATCTTGTCATTTCTAGCTCTCTAAATTGTATCTACAACAGGCCCGACCCTGGGCATAGGCGGACTAGGCTTGTGCCTAGGGCCCACTCAGCCCAGGGGTCCAAATTGTTTTTTTCTCTTTTAAAATTATACATTTTTTTACTAATTTTGAAAAATACTATATTTTTTCTAACATAAGGGCCCAAAAATTCTTTTTTTCCCTATGACCCACTTTGTTTCAGGGCCGGCCCTGATCTACAATAATAACTGTATATAAAAATACCTCATCAATATTAAACCCCTTACTACCGAGATTACAAAGAAATTTAACCCAATCCCAACAACGAGTGCCGGTATTATCAAACGGGATAAGACCCTAAGGGGAAGCATGCAAAAAAAACATATTAATTAGGAAGAAACTGTAATTACATTAAAATAATATAAAATGAGATGATACAGTCGAAACCATCACGTGTCACGTGACGAGGAAGACCATGATGATCTGAAATTACCATATTAGCCCTACTCGTGTCACTTTCTCACTCTCCCACCAACTCTTTGCTCAATGGGTTTGTTGACAAATTGACCCATTACCTTAAGAAAATAGATTATGCCAACTTTTTTTGTCCTTACTATTCTTTTAATTACACATATATTTTTTTAAAATTTTATTTTAGATGATAATAAAAATATTGGATATTATATAATGTTTGCAATATTATATTTACTAGAAATCTCCAACATTAAAAATAACAAAAATAACACTTATAAATTTTGTAATGTCTATAAAAAAACTGGAAAATTTTATTTTTCACATTTAAATAATTTTAATTTATTTTTTATATAGAAATACACATTGTAATTATTTAAAATATTTTACAAATTTAAAAATAAAAATAAAAATTTAATATCATTTTTTATAAGAAAAAATTAATATATCAAAAATAAAATTCAAAAAGTAAATTAAGTGTCTCTTTTATGTTATATGTGTAAAATATACTATAAAAAACCTATTTTTTATATATTATAAATTATTTTAAAATTTTATAAAATATATTAAATAACTATAATATACACTATCATAAAAAAGAAAAAAAAAAACAAAAATTATAACAATTTAAATATCCCAAACACTATGAGTGCACCATAGAAAAGCACCCTTTTTTTGTAAGGAATATTTTATTAATCTTGAATGTATTTGTGGGATCCAACTTTACTAAAAAAAACACTTCAATTTTCTTGGAATAATATAAAAGGTACTTTTATAAATAATAATAATAATAATAATAATAATATAAAACTATTATAATTATGAAATTAGAAAATGGAAAATAAAACAAAATTATGGCAACCAACTAACCTACTAAAATATATATTATAAACCTAGTGAAGTTTATAGAGAAGATTAGCTTAGCACTACCACTCTATAAAAACACTCTTTTTTTTCTTCTTCTATATTTTTTTTTCCTCTTTTGGTAGAAAATCTGAATCAAAAATGGCTTCAAGGATGTTATGGGCTTCAAGGGCTGCTTCATACCTAAGAATCTCTGTCTTCAACAGAGGCTTTGCTTCTGGTAAATCAATACCCATCTCTTTTTTTTTTATTATTATTATTACTTTGATCACCACCATAAATTATGTGTGTGTATATATATTAATACTAAGGTATGTGAATGTGATAGTGATAGTGATCCTTGAGAAAATGTAATTCGGTGGGGTTTGTCGGTATCGGTGGAGTTTTGGATCTATTATGTTTTGGTTCGTGAAAATGCTTTGATCTTGTTCATAGCCCCTACAAGATCTTATTTTTAGATTTTAGTATTTACCGTTTCATATAAGAAATTTCATGGTGGGGATTTATTTCTTGATTCAGCAAATTTCTAACATTATAGTTCTTCAAAGGTTCTTATAATTATCATAGAATAACCTTGTTGTGGATTGATATTTAAGCTAGATAAAATACCATTCAATCTAAAATTTCTTATGAGATTCTCAACTGGGTTTTGATTAAACATGAATTTATTTTATGGTCATTTGGTTTACTTTGATTAACATGGCTTTGATATCACATTTTCTTTAGTTCCCATTATGTAAGGACATTATGTAAGGGGAGAGAGAATTTATTTCATTGAGTTATTCAAAATTGAGATAGAGATTTAAAATATAGGATAGATAATCTTCCTTTTGTTATTGAAAATTAGTGCCAACATAAAATAGTCACAGAACCATATATATATTATTGACATTGAGGTTACTTAAAAGAAATAAAATCAGTTAAAATTGTTTTTCTTTTGGTTGCCATGTCCTTTGGTAGGGACTGCTCTCATGTATGTGTGTATATATTGTTGGGAATGCTAAAGTTAAAGGGATAACAAACTCCAGGCAGTATTGTGAGCTATTGTGTTGAATAATGTAAATTCCGGTTTTAAGTTTTGGATTAAGAGCTTCTGCTGTTTCTGCCTTATTTATCAATTTTGTGTGCTGCAGTTGTGAAGGATTTTAAGTATGCTGACTCCCATGAATGGGTGAAAGTGGACGGAAATTCGGCTACTGTAGGCATAACAGATCATGCTCAAGATCATTTAGGTGATGTTGTGTATGTTGAATTGCCAGAAGTAGGGGCTTCTGTATCACAAGGAGAAAGTTTTGGTGCTGTTGAAAGTGTCAAGGCATCAAGTGATATTTATTCTCCTATATCAGGAAAGGTGGTCGAAGTCAATGAGGAGCTCAGCACATCACCTGGTTTGGTGAGTACATACCATCATGTTTTTTATAATTATTATCGGTTGCACATTGCTGCTGTGAGAATTTGGTTCCTAATTGAGTTAGTGTTCCTGGATTATTCTTGTTGTTTTTTTGCCTTTGCTAAATTCAACTCATTAAGAAAATCTCATATCGAGTTAAGGAACCTGTGCCCTTTTTATTCTTCATAATATAGTTTGACGGTGTCAATAAATTGAGCTAAATTTAAGTTGAACAGTGAAAGATTTTATGAAATTAGTTTTCATTTTGATAAAAGATGTGCTGTAGTGCTAGACAACCTATTCTTTCTCTGCTTAAAAAATGGTATAAGCCCTGAAGGTTTTATTACAATTCTAATTAGTGATACTGAGTCTTTGTTCGAGTAATAAGTTTGATTCCCTAGCCGCATTGATACTACTCAACAGATAGAGTTATGAACTGAATTTATATACACCAAACCCATGTTGAATAATTTCTTAGCTGTATGACTCTGAGTTGTTGCAGTTGTAGTTTCGGTTCTTACAACTTGCTGGTGCAGCATATAGAATTTCTCTCTTATTTTGGTTCTTAGGTCTTGCCTGTTTCTCTCAAATGAATTTAACCACTAGTTATTTACTTCTGTATTGATTCTCTCCTCCTGTTCATAACATACGAATCATCTGAATGTCTTCTTTCTGCTTGTGTTCATAACTTAAACATCTTATAGAGCTTCTCTCTATGTTTTGTTCTTGACCAAAAGTAAGAATTCATGCTGTCATGGCTAATTAAGTTCTTATCTATCAATCCCTCAAGTAATTATATTTAAATGGTTTAAAAAACATCTAATCTTAGCTTAATAAAACCGCAGGTGTGTTTTATCATGCCTGAGAGGGGGCACAGTTTAATTATTCTCTTTCATAGTTACTTGATTTTGTTGACAATACAAAATGAGTTAAGCCCATCTAACTCTCTTCTGATTGAGATTCTTCTGTCTTGTGCTTTACCATCCTTTTTATTTCCAACAATAGTTAGGCGCAACTGTTTTCTCCCCCAACAATAACTTACATTTTTCTTACATTGGATTCCATTGACTTGCTTACTTAGGCTCACATTGTAGTAAAGTGTTAATAGAGCCTAATCCATTCACCTCTTTTGTTTGTTTTTGTTTCGACTCTTTGGAGTAGTTCAACAATGCCTCGCAAGCAAAGTTTTGTCGTGCAGATTTATGATAAATTTCCAATATTTCATGTTGTTGATCTAACCCTCAAACATAAAATGGTTAAAATTAAATTCACCATAGCCTCGTTGCCATTTCCCGATACAGAGTAAATTGAAAATAAAAACATCAACATAAAGTACTTTGCTGCTTACATCATTGGGGCCTAATTCATCATTTGATTCTTTCTTCGAGTATCTTTTAAGGCGAAATTTATCTTTCTTTATATTATTCAGTGTACCACCTAGAATCATTGCTTCATTTTCTTAACTATTTTCTCATTCGCTCCTCTTTTCTTTCTTTCTGGATATAGGTCAATGCAAGTCCATACGAGAACGGTTGGATGATGAAGGTCGAGATAAGCGAATCGAGTGAAGTGAAGAAGTTGATGGACTCTGAGCAGTACTCAAAGTTTTGTGAAGAAGAAGATGCAAAGCACTGATTAATGCAATGCCATATGCCCCATTCATGACTTTGTTATTATTACATCCATCAATCTAAGAAGAAGCCAAAAAGTGGAGTTTTTCTAATTTTTATTATCTGTGTTTTCATTTCATTACTTCCATGTGAGCCATCATAAAAAAGTAAGCTTAATGTTTGCATTCAGATTAAGAATGAATCTGTCTTTCTAACATTTCATAAATTTTTATTGCATAACATTTTAGCTTTACCAAAATATTATTTCAAAATTTGAAGCATTTGGGATATCTTAGTCTAGAGCATCTTGTGCTACAAATTAGTATTGTTAAAATATAGCTTATTTTAGAAAATAATTACTTTAACAGTGCTAAAAATTTGTACATACTAAAAGTTTGTCAATTACATAGTTATAACATTAAATGTTATATTTTACATTTTATTATTTTTAACTATCAATAATAAAACTTAAAGATTTTTATATATATATTTTTAATAAATAAAAAATTTACATTTAAGTTTTTTTTTTTTGGAAAGATGAGTTCTCATTAACCAAGCTCAAAATCCTCATCAAAATAAATAATGGGCAACCATATTTTTTTGGAACAAAATGACATGAATAAATATGACAAAAATGTAAAATGGTGGTTATCCCCGGCAAGGATATCATCTTAGGAAATTACACTATATATCTTTTTATATTGTCTATTTTTATTTTTATCCTTTTTTTCTAAAATCTATTATTTTTAACTCGTTTTTTTAAATATTGTACCAATTTTACCCTTGTCACTTCAAGATACTTTCCATGTGATTCTCGTCAAGGTATTTTGGGTACAAACTACAATATATATAAAAAGAAGTATGTTTTAATTAAATATAAAATTAAAGGTAAATTTGATTAATTGATTAATAAAAGTAGTACTTTTCAACTTAGCCCCAAAACAATTGTAACCCCGTTGAGTAGCCAAGATAGCGTTTAAATGGTCACTTTCAAACCTCAGTCATTTAAAAAACTTTAATCCTCTTTCCCTGATATACCAACATTTATATTCATTTTGAGCTTTTCAGAATCAAGGTTATAAGAATTTTCCAAACAACTATAATCATCTACATTTGATTTCTATTGTGGTGCACACAACTTTTCAACTTTGAATAATTTCTAAAGTTTTGATCAACCTCTTGAAAGTCCTATAACAAAAGAGGAGTGTTAATTGCAATCTCCTATTACAATCTTTTAGTCAATCTCCACGTTCGAAATCACATGCCGAAATATTTTTTTTCATATCGGTATTCGTTATAGTTACAATATCATCTCTGTAAATTTTTGAAAAATTCTAAATAATTTACAGTACCGAAAATAAAGTTTCTGATATTCCAGTTTACCTCAGGTGTTCAAAAAACTTTAAAAGTATTTTCAGCAATGTAAACTACTTGAAATTTTTCAAAAATTTACTGGAATGATGTTGTAAGCATAACAAAAACCGCCGTGAAAAAAAATTAAAAAAAAAAAAGTTATTCCGACATGTTTTTGGACGTGGAAGTTGACTTGGAGGTTGTAACAGGAGATTGACGGTAGCATTCTTCATAACAAAATACATGCATCCACAATTATTTAAGTTGGTAGCTTTTGTATTTTGCCCATACTTCACCCTATTTCTTTCAAACCAAAGTAACCAAAGGACTACAAGAATTACCTCAACATCTCCACATGGTTTCAAGTCAACCAAACCAACAAGAAAATCAGAGACTAATTTCCCACTCCAACTGGTCCAAAGATTTTCTTGAGCTGACTGAATACAAACCACTAGGTGTGAAATGCCAAAGCACTTGATCTTCAATAGAACGAAAACTAAGCAAAATGTTGAGAATGTGACCACAATCAACCTCCCAAAAAATTTGTATCACAAAGCTATCATTCCATCTTCCATCTACAATAAAATCCGCCACCCTCCAATCATTCCCAAGTTCCTTACATGGCGTAATAGGCTTAACGTAGAAAGCCTAGACAACCACAAATTGTTCTATGGGTGAATTTGCCTCTATTTAGTGCCTCACAACCCCACAAAATGCTCCTTCAAACAAAAGAAATACCCTCATTTTCTTGGTGTAGTGAGAAAAGAGTCATGCTTAAAATATTTTGCCTTAACCACCCTTGCCATAAGATACTCCGGGTGAGTCAAAATACGTCAGTCTTGTTTAGAAATCATTGCTTAGTTATGAGCAGGGCTGGTCCTGGGCATAGGCAGGTTAGGCCCGCACTTAGGGCCCACTCATTTTAGGGGCCAAAATAAAAAAAAATACATTTTAAAAAATATACTTATTTTTTTAAATAATTTTTAAAAATACCATTTATTTTTATAGTAAGGGTCTAAAATTTTATTTTTGCCTATAGCCCATTTCAACTCAAGACCGGTCCTAGTTATGAGTCTTAAGATCTCGGAACCCTAAACCACCCTACCCCTTTAGTAAGCACATTGGTTCCCTTTTTTCTAGTGCATTTCATGTTTTTCATCATTGGATCCCCACTAGAACTTTGCAGCCATGGTCTCAAGCTCCTAAGAAATACCTTTTTTTTTTTTTTTTTTGATGATTAAAGTCATTTATTGAAAGAAAAGAACCTAGTAACCACAAAAGGGGGTTACTTCCCTTAACAAACCCGAACTGTTACAATTTGAAACTCAAGCCCAACGGGCGAGTTCATCAGCCAGGCCATTCTCAGTACGAGGAATAAAAGTGACAGCAACATTAACAAAAAGTTTACATAAAGTTCGACATTGTTTAAACAAAGGGTAACTATGCCATCCAAAAGGAATGGAGCCTATCTCAAAAGCAGTAGCAGCATTTTTAGAATCTGTCTTGATGTGTATGGAGTTTGCCTTTTGATCCAGCGCCGATTGGAGCGCCAATTTAATCCCGCATAACTCACCTTCGAACACACTTTCAACCTTAGATACCTCCGTAGCTATCCAGTAATCACACGGTGGCTCTTCCTGCTTATAAACAATTGCATATCCTGCATAACTTTCCACGACAGACGCGTCCACATAGCACTCCCAGGACCCCTCCAGGTTTTTCGTGTTATCACTCTTCACTGGTGTCTGCAACTCCACCTCCTCCTCGCACCACACACGATTGCTTAGGAAGTCTTCAGTTCTCCTCTTGCAATCTTGAAAAACTGTAGTCAATTCCACCTTCACATCTCTGAACACTTTGTCATTCCGCTATTTCCAAATTGTTTCACCCGTACACGCAAAAAGACTCTGCATCTCTATGTCATCTAGATTACTCCACCACCTCTTTACTTCATCGAGATTTTGCCATTGGAACCTTTCCAGATGAATGCCTTTCCTAAACCAGATGGCCCTTGTAAATGAACATTGGCAGAACAAATGGAAGGCAGACTCAACCTCAAATTCACAAGATCACTTGCGAGAATTTTAATTCGAGATTTAGTGGGGAGTATGTCCGAGAAAAGTTTCCAACTAAATAATTTTAGTCGGGGATGTATTTTGGTTTTCCAGAATCTTTTCCACTGGGGTTGGGACTCATTGAATCTATTTTTTTGACTGACCCAGTAAGCACTTTTGACTGTGAACTTGCCCGACTTTGCTGCCTTCCAGAATAAAATGTCTCGACCCTCATTGATTGGTTTGATCCTAAGAATCTCCTCAGCAATCTGTTGCTCAAAACAGGTTGTAATCAGATTATCATTCCATAATCTAGTGTCCTCTTGAAACAAGTCTTTTACAGAAGGCCTGATTTGGGATAAAAGTGAAAACTATCCTGAATCTCATCAAATTCTCGTCTAGGTATCTAAGGTCTGTGCCACAGCTCACATTCACCATCCGCAATCAAAATTCCAGCCCCCTTGAGACACACTTTCCTAAGAAATACCCTTGAGAAAGTGAAATTTACATTAGATTTTACAATAATGAATTAGAGTTGTGCTAAATATATAATGTATTGAAATTTTGCATTAAATATTGGTCTAAATATTATTCTATATTTTCACTATATCAAATATTGTGAAAGGTTGGGTGGGTATTCAAAACACTAGTAAGGTAATGTGTTTCAAAAATAACAATAGGAGATCAAGAAGGGAAAGAAAAAATGAAAATAAAACTGATATTGAAATGTGATATGGTATTTCATAATCACTAACATTATGAAGATAAAACACTCAATTATGATTTTCTAGCACTTGTGTGCGATTGCAAATCAACACCATTTTTAAACATTATTAAATCATTTGGTAATATATAAACGTTTAAATTAAAAAAGAAAATGAATCATTTGATATGTTGCTCATAAAAAAAAAAAAAATCTTTTTGGGGAGATCTTTTTTTTTTTTTGAAAATGGCGTTTTATAAAATAAGAAGTTAGACCTCTCGGTCATTACAAAGGATAAAGACAGGAATGGAATGAACATCCACCCTTCCGTAAATAGAGTTAGCAAAAGCCCACCTGGCCACATTATGAGCCAAATAGTTACAAGTTCTAGGAATAAAAGAAAAGTTACAACTTAACATCAAAGTAGAAAGCTTTTTACATTGTTGAGTATAGTTATCAAATTCCCAACAGGTATGAGTCCCCGTCAAGGTCTTGATTACCGTCATTGAATCGCTCTCTACCAATACAAAGCGGTGTTGTTGAGAAACCGCCGTTTCCACGGCCAACAAGACAACTGCAGCTTCCCCAACAAGGGGGTCCGAAAAACAAAGTGCTGAAGTAGCCACCCACAAAATGGTCTCCCTATGATCCCTGGCAATGGCCACCGCACACATGGATTCAGAACCAACTCTAACATCACAGTTGATCTTGATCCAGTCTTCAGGAGGAGGAACCCAAACAGGAGACCCAGCTACCTTCAAATGAGTAATTAAACTAGAGGCATAATCTGCGTAACAGCAAGAGATAGAGTCAATATATTTAGAAATACTACCCAACCCATTCATATGAACCTTGTCGTTGCGCGCTTTCCAAATCGTATCAACTACTATCGAAGCATACAGGAAAACTTTGTCAATATCCACCCCTTGCGACTTTAAGTTCCAAAGGAACTGTACCCAATCCCACATACGAGCACCCGAATCCACAACAGGCATGAGTCCCCAAGGGGAGGAGCGCCACAGGTGAGAAGCAAAATCACAGTAGAGAAACAAATGTTCTACCGTCTCATCTTCCCTTCCACTTATAGGGCACAAGACCTCATCAATATGCATTCTTCTAGCAAGAGAGACACGAGTGGGCAGAGCATTAGAGAGGACACTCCACCAAAGAATTTTATGCCTCTCAAGAGTTTTAGAACTCCAAAGTTTGTTCCAAAGATGCGGGGCAACATAACACGGGGGAGCCCGTTCCAAAGCTTGAATAAGGCAAGCAGATTTGGTAGAAAATCCACCATTCGTTTCTTTAGTCCAGATCCACCTATCACCCTCCTGACCACTAGGCTTGCCACCTTTGATGATGTTGCTTATAGTTTCCTGGTCAAAAAGCCTGACAAGTTTCTGGAGGTCCCAGTCCCCATTAGGAAGGAGTAAGTCCGCCACGAGCCTAAGGTTATCCGGAGGCCAAGTAATGGGTTTCGGGGTGAAGTCTCTACCATGGATGACCCAGGGGTCCTCCCAAATCTTAGTGTCCTTCCCATTTGAAATAAGTTTGCAAGCCCCTTTCTTGAGAATATCCTTGGTACGAACAACATTTTTCCAGAACCACGAGCCTGAGTCCTTACAAGAGCTCTCAATTTGTACTTTTTTTTTATTATTATTTTTGTATGAAAGATCAATTTGTACTTTGTTACTATTTTGGACCTAAAATGAGTTTTGTCTGATTACCAATACCAAACAATAAATTTTTGTCATCTAACACTGTTTTTTAATCGAAATAATTTGATAATAAAAAAAAAATCTAAATAACAGAATTGGGCCATTGAAGGCTTGGCTCGACTGCAGTTGTGGCCCGAAATTTGTGGGCCCAATAGATGTTTTGGAAAGGATTCAGTATATTGGGAAATTTAGTTAAGTATTATTTTTGGTAAAATTTTTACACTTTTCCTTTTACTATTCAAAAATTTTTAATAAGAATTTCTCAAAAAAAAAAAAAGATTTTTAATAAGAAAACAATATCAAAACAATACAAAAAAATAATATACAAATAACAAAAACTAATAACACAAATATATATAATGGGAATTTTACACTTTTACGATTTAATTTTTTTATATATATATTTTTATAGTGTATTATATAAATAATACGAAAAAAAAACTACATATAAGTAACAAAAAAAATAACATCAAAACAACACAAAAAAATAATATACAAATAATAAAAACAAACAACAAAATAACTAGTATCTTTATATATTAAAAGTGTCTATCTAACGGCAATTCTTAATTTAACGATTCTTAGTTTAACGATTCTTTTTTTATTTAGCCTTTACACCATTAACTTAACAGACTGTTAACTTTAAACGTTAACAAATAAATAAACCCAATAATTAAACCCAAAAAATTAAATAATCTTTTTTTAAATTAAAAAAAATATCTTACCCACATATCTCTCTAACAAATCCTACCATTTTTGAAATTTTTTTACACGGCTAAATTCAAATTTCAAAAAATAAACCCAATAATTAAACCAAAAAATTAAATAATATTTACGATTAACTTACATATCTCTCTAACAAACTACAATTTTTGAAATTTAGGTCGAAGAACGTGAAGCATTCTAATGGAGACCAATCTATGATACTTCTTAACTGGGAAGCTTGGTAAGATTATTGCCACTAAAGATTATCATTTTATAGCACTTGGGTGGTGTACCCTGGTGCGCGGACTTGTGGATTATGAAAGTGCTACTGATCAGTACTCAATGAATGGTAATACATTTTTTCCTCTTTATGTGATTTAAATCCATTTGGGTATATTTCAATATGATCTTTAATGACAGTATAACCTCATTATCTTAGTTTAGTAGCTAAGAATATATTTTAAGCATGAAGTTTTAGTCCTTTTTTTCCCCCCTCAATTTTATTATCTTCTTCCTCAATCTCTAATGACAGGAATAAGACAAAGGCATATTGAGTTGTTGAAGATACTTTCCTCATGTTTTTCACATATATTACAAATAATATCTAAGGGAAGGTATAAGCTTCTTACTTGGATCATCATCGACCAAGTTGAGATGGATCTTCATTTTGTAATAGTTGCTTTAATAAATGATCTGCTTTTAGTTTGCTCAGTCCTGTTCTTCTCATCTTTAGTATCACTTGTTTTGGTAGTGCTTCATTCAAATTTCAAAAAATAAACCCAATAATTAAACCAAAAAATTAAATAATCTTTACGATTAACTCATTTATCACCCATACAGACAAACACAACAAAAGTCTCTCTCTCTCTCTCTCTCAATTTCACCTACTGAAACAGAATGCAATCATCAGTTGTTAATTCTCATTGCTTTTGGTAAAATTTACACCTTTAATACTTCTGACTTTTGTTGTGCTATTTTGAGTGAAGGTGACTTTATAATGAGCAGATGAAATTTTAATACTTCTTTGTTACTTTATAATCGAGACTTTGAGAATTGAGGGTTCCTTCTTTGTCTAATTTACACACGCTTTGCTTATTCTTAATTTTGTAATATTTGTTTTTCCAGGTCAAAGATGTTCTTGCTGCTATTATTTTAAGAACTTTCCAATATGTTTTTACTGGACATAAGAGTTTAATTTAAATTTATTATTCAAATCTCTCTAAATTAAATATTATTTATTTTTGATTTATTTATTTCCTTCCGAACTCATAATATAATACTTAATATAAAACATAGTATACGTGCATCGCACGTAACAATATACTAGTATATATATATATACTAGCAAAAAGTTACGTGCGAGGCACGTATACTAAATTTTATGCTAGTTTTTTTCTATGTTATTTGAAAGTGATACAATTAAAAATTAAAGAAAAAATATTATTAGTTATTAGGTGAGATTGTTATTATTATTATTATTATTATTATTATTATTATTATTATTATTATTATTATTATTATTATTATTATTATTATTATTCAAATGTTATAGTTTATAATGTTGTCAATTAAAAGTGAATACTGAATGCAATATATTAGTGTTTAAGTTCTACCAAGTAATCAAGTTTATAAATTGTTAATAATTGAAGATAGCATTTGTCTAAAAATTGTAGATAAGAAAACTAATGATAGTCATTGGTGGATTTCAATCTTCATTTGCTTCGATAGAGACAATAGTATAATTTTTGTATTTTGCACTTTTCATTCTAGCCGGTCCGCATATATCTGGATTGTCCATTTTTTCGTTGATAAAATGAATATGCTATAACAAAAAGTGAAAACCATGTTTAACAAAAAGTGATAGCATTCTATAACAAATACTATTAAATTATTTGAATTTAAATTATTTTAAAATACTATATTTTATTAAAATAAAACTCTATACGATTAAAATTTCATATTTATCTTTATTCAAAAAGAAAAAAAAATTAATAAAAAAATAAAAAGTTTCTATTATTATCTCTACTGCCTTTCTAGATGTGAATAGTGGTCTCTTGTTTCTTCCATATTCTTCTTTATTTTTTGTATATTGTGTTTGCAGCATATATGTAAATTATTACGTAACTTTAAAAAACTTTGCTCCTGGAAACTAATGCATATGCCGAACACTTAGAATCATTTGTTAGCTGTAAACTTTGTTGGGTTTTTTTTGCCATTGATGCTTGGTTTTGTAAACTTTGATAAAAGTCACGCTTCTTTTTTTTATTATTATTATTACTTATATATTTTGTTATTAAGTTGTGAAGAAGAAAAAAAAGAAGTGCGGATTGAAATATTATGTGTGATCTCATGGGAATGTCCAAATTGTAATAGGAAAAGGAATACAATAAATAATTAAAGAATTCTGATGCACCCCCATCAATTAGTCAAAATTCTTTTTCGTTCCAAAATATTCATGGCAAGTGTTAAAGTTATTATATTTTTTTTTCTAGATTAAAAATAGGGGAATTACCCTATATACTGTTTTTTTAACTTTTTTTTTTTTTAAATTTACGGTTTGGGTTTCTAAAGTGGTTGCAGCGCTAGTTGCAATAAGGGTTTCTGTACGATTTTTTGTTGCAATTTAGGTTGCAGCGCTAGTTGCAATAGGGGTTTCTATGTAGAATTCCGTAAAAATAGAAAAAAAAAATTATTTTGAAGTGTAAAAATGAAAAAGCCCCAAAAAAATTTTGTTTTTTTTTTGTAAGGAAATAAAAATATCATTTTGTGTAACAAGATAATAGAAATTACAAAATAATATTTCTATAAAAAAAAATGCTATTGAATTTGGAATACAAAACTATATGTAATATTTTAAGTGACACATTTTTTATTTAATAAATTATAAATTTTAATTATATATCTGCAAAAAATTTAAAATAACAATATTTTTAAAAGTTTTGTTTCAATGGTGCGAGATAGGAGCTGCCATACCTGAACTGAATTTTCACGACGTTCAGAATTATTAGCTATGACGATGAGAGAAAGCTTCGGCGATAAGAGAGCATCCATTTTTTTTCTCTTTCTAGAACTCGAAATGTTTTGATCCATCTTCAGCGCAATAACTTCCTCCCTAGTTCAGTTCAAAGTCACTTTAGCGCGCGAAATCCAATAAAAAACTAATATTATTTAAGGAATAATAAATGTCCAACCGGTTACACATCTTGTTAAATGCCCCTCAATTTTTATTTGGTTTATTAAATTATTTGTTTATCTATTAATACTTAATTCAACTGTCTCGAATTGTTAGATCAAATACATCCGGATCCTATATATACATATCTTTTTAATCCTTGTATTATTCTACAATTAAGTTGTAATATATCTTAATTTATTTTTTTATAGTAATATAATTTCTAACAAACTATCCTTGTCCATGTTCAAATCTCGAGAATTGTTAAATTTTTATTGGCCCCATAATTTATGGTATGATTGTTTGTTAATTAGGATTATCCTTGGTCATTTTGCTATTTCCTTTTATTTTAAAATAAATAATAGGATTATTATTTCTCAATTTTCATTAGAAAATATTTAGCTAATAGTCATTGATAGGTGTAATTTGCCACATATTTATTTGGATTGGAGATCTAAAATACTTCGCACATCTTTTTAGTCCTTATATTATTCTACAATTGAGTTGTAATATATTTTGATTTATCTTCCATTATAATAATTAAAATCTCTAACAAACTATCTTTGTCCATGTTCAAATTTAGCGGATTTTCAAATTTTTATTGGCGCCATATTATTATGGTGTGGTTGTTTGTTAATTATGATTGTAATCGTAATTGTTGATTGTTTTGTCATTTTCTTTTATTTTAAAATAAATTTTTATTGAAAGATTTTGATAATAGTTATTATGATTTGTCACATATTTATTTGGATTGAAGATCTAACATATTTAACTATATACATTATATATAACTACTTAAAACTACAGGTACGTGTTTGTACATGTGTTCATATATTACAAAGTATGTATAATTTACGTTCCTATGAAACCAAAAAAGTGAAAAGTATACGACGATGAATTGTGAAACGCACTGCAGATCCATGGAAAGTCAGTTTTTTTTTTTTTTTTTTTAATTTAATGAGATTTATTTTACTTATGGTTGTGTTGGTCACTAATAGAAGAATGACACATCACCTAAGTCTAAATCCTACTCAATTAAACATAACAGTTTTACCTAACTGTCTGTTATGACAGTTAGGATCGAGCCTTGAGGAAAAAGGCTATAAATAGCCATCTGCTGCAACAAGTAATGGTGTGTGTTTTTGGGAATTAAAGAGAGCTAGTTCAGTGTGACAAAGAGAGAATTTTGTGTGTGAGATGAGTTGTATTGAAGCATGGCTTCTTGAGTGTATGTGTTAGTGAAAACAACTTGTAATTCTCTCTCAACTTGATTATCCATTATTGCCATATTCAAGTTCTTGTTACTGGTTTTTCTTGCAACTGGTTTACTGGTTTATTGGTTTTATTTCACTGTTGCATTGTTTAATTTTTCAGTTGCTTGTTCTGGTCTTAATCTAGTTCTTTGTATTGTGTTATTTGCGAGGTGTTTGATCATGCATTGATCACATCACTTATTTTATTATATATAAATAAAAAGTGATCTATGAATTTTTCATAAATTATTTTATTTTTAATATGAATAAAAAGTCACCCATAAATTTTTCATAAACTAAGAGTTCTGTTATGTAAGCACACTTTATATAGAATAGATATATATAACGATAGACCCAAAATTTAAAGTGAGGGGATGTAATTTTTTTTTTAAGATAGGAGGGCAAAAGTAAACTTGTAAAGAAAAAAAATACTTTGGGTGGGATTTTTATAGTATTTTATAAAACGAATACGAAAACAATAAAAAAAAACTACATGAAATTAAGAGGAAAATAACACAAAAAATAATATACAAATAACAAAAATTAACAACAAAATAACAAATACATATAATAGCAGACCCAAAATTTAAAGTGAGGGGACGTAATTTATTTTTTGTAAAGCATGGACAAAAGTAAACTTAAAGGGCTCGTTTGGTACGCCGTATTGTAATGTATTGTATTGTATTGTATTAGTATTATTTAATACAATACAATGTTTGGTATTGACTTGTATTAATTGATTGTGTAAAGTTATAATATATTTTTTATACACTCGATCCCAACACCAACTGCGGGTCCGAGTCTCGGGTCCCGTGTAGCGGGTCGGGGTCGGGGTCCGGGTCTGGGTTCTGGGTCCAGGTCCAAGTCTGGCTCCGGGATTCCAGGTCCGGGTTTAGGTTCGGGCTCGGGGTTGGGGTCGAGGTCCGGATCCGGGTCTGGGGTTCGAGGTTCGGGGTCCGGGTCTGAGTCCGGGCCGGAGATTGGTGTTGATCCCAAATCTTTTGTAATTATTATAATACAAACTAATACAGACCATTTATTATGTATTAAATAATACAACATACGTTATATTAAAAAATTTGGTCGTAATAATTAATACAATACATTGCTTAATTCAAACATAGTGTTATTTATTATTTAATATACAATACGACTCTTTTACGGCATTCCAAACGAGCCCAAAAAGGAAAAAAAAATACTTTTATTAGGATTTGAACCCTTAATCTCTATCTCATATGTAATCTAGCTTAACTATTAGTCCAAACCTAATATTATGTTTATAAATATCATATTTTATTACAAATATATATTGTAACTAACTATATTGCATGTATATATTTTTTTTCCAATTTTCTTTTTATGGGGAGCGATCGTCCGCCTCACTTCTATGTGAGTCCGTCTCCTAATATCTATTCCTTCAAAAAATAAAAAAAATAACAAGTATACAATATAAAAATACTTTAAAAGACTGTAGTTTTCAATAAATAAAATTTAAAAAATTACAAAAAATATTTAAAATTTCGTAATTATAATAAATAATTTTGTAATTTATTATTATTATTTTTTTTGAAATAACCCTCAAATAAATAAATTCAGCCAAGCAATAAAAAAAAAATGTAATCAAAAGATATTGCAGGTTTATTAGGACACTTTCTTGACTATCATTTATAATTATTTTCTTTTTTTTAAAAAAAAACAAAAACTTTTTTTACACGCAAAACACATATTAAATATTAATTAATAAGCCAACGTTGTTATTTATTATTGAGGAGTATATGCATGATACATGTACTAGTCTTTCCTCTCTCTCTCTCTTTCAATATTTTTATGTTTGAATTTTTGCTATAATTAATTAATTTATTATGGTATATTTATGTGGTTTTTTTTTTATGGGAAGTATATTTATGTGGTTGCAAATTGCAATACAAACAGATTCCATTACTATGTATATTTTGAAAATAGATTGGCCACAAAAGTCAAACTTACCATTTATGATGAGTTCCTATTTAGTTACCCTTATATCTTCTACACACATCACTTCCCAAACCTCTCAATTTGGTGCAAAAGTCAGCATAATCTATGGCTTAATTAATTAATTGATATATATATATATGTGAGTATTGTTATTGGGTATCAGTGGTGTTTAGTACCTTTAGACATATCGCTTTGCGATTGGCTAGCGATACTCTCTAAAAGTTATTATATTAAATTATATGGGACCTGATACATAATTGGACCAATAGTGATATTAACACATAAGAGGGTACTAGGCACCACTGGTGTCCTTTAGCATTTCTCGATATATATGAAATGCTAAAAGGTATCACTGATATTTAGTACTCTTCTATATGTCAATATTGTCATTGGTCTAATTAACTTTTAGGGAGTATCGCTAGTCAATCCCAAGGCAACATATCTAGAGGTACTAGACACTACTAATGCTCAATAACAATGCTCTCTATATACATATATATTATAGGAAATTTTACACTTTACACCTTATTTTTGATTTAATTGTCAAGTATCGTGTTGGATTTCAATATTCCTCCAGTTTTTCATGAACCAATGTTGAAACTGTTCATGTTGCTTATCGAGAGAGTCTCGCAGTTATTGTTGCAAGTCAGCCACAATTTGGCTGAGTTGAGCAACCCGAGGATCAACCTCTTCAGGTTCTTCGATCTCCACTTGAGGCTCCCCATGCGAGATCTAATCGTTGGTGCCAGTCCAAGGAGCATTTGGTGGTGGCCTTGGAGGAAGAGTTGAGGAGCTGGTTTTGTGGCCTTCTCCTGACACCTGAGGCGCAGGATTCAGTTCCAACCCCGTCAACTGGCGTGCCCCTAGCTGATTGGTCAGTTGTTGGGATTTTTCTGTCAACACTTGTAGAACGTGCTCCAACCATCTTGCTAGTAATTTTCTTGAGCTGTGGCTCTCAATGAAAGCACCAAAATTTTAACTCAGAAATTTGGACTAAACTTCTAAGCCACACATGCTAGCTAGATCGACGAGAATTAATAAGTAGTTAAGTAATTATAAGAGAGACACAATAACTTTATAGTAGTTCACTCCCTGTATCACGACAGTAATGGAGATACGTCTACCTCGAGTTTTTATTTCTCACGAGATGGTAATTACATAAATAGACTAAGTGTTAGAAGCTCCAATTTCTAGAGAGAGAAACTAGAGAGAGAAGCTCTGACCTTGTGGGTAGTTTTCTGAACTTAAAAAAATGAGCTTATAGAGCTCTCCTTTTATAGATGAAGGATGCCCACAAAAATAAAAATAAAATAAAAATTGGATGTTTTTGAATGTAAATGATGATCTAACGGAGAAAACTAGCTCTTGGTGGAACTATTTTTTGGAGCCTAATGGGTCTTGCTACAGGTACACAGAGCTTGTTTTAATAACTCCCATGGGGTTAAATTTCACGATAATAGCTTCGGAATTACGATTGAAGTGTCACAAATGACTAGATAAAGCATTTAATTAGCATTGAAACACAAGTTGAATTGCGTTAATCAAATTAATATTGAACAAGTTATGGCTGTTTTACTGAAGGCAGTTCATGACCCAATGCCGAGGTTGACATCCAGCGCCCAAGTTGACATATGATGTCAACTTGGACACTATGTAAGTGTAAAAGCGTATAAGGGATGTACTTTACGGTGTCTAATTGATATTTTGACATCACTTAGCATATTTCTGTTCTAGCAAAATAGAATCAGAATCAGATAAGCAGAACCCAGCGCATCAAGCCATTGTGTACCCTATTCCCGAGTTTTCCCCGAGATCTCATTTTGATACTTCCAACGTTTTGAACTTGAGGATGAGGTCTCCTATCCTGTTTTGACCATTCTGGATTCATTGATCGAATCAAATTTGGCATCTGAGCAATTGAAGGCAGCGTCCCAAGTTAATTGTCAAGTTGGGTGATGGGTCCCGATTCTAGGAGCTCGGGTTTGTAGTTTTCTCCCTAATTTTGCTTGAATCTTCATTATTTCTGATGATGGAAAAAAATTCCCTTAACACTTTTTGGTGAACTTGATCGAAAACAACCCAAGTGGACATTATGTCAACCTGGGTGCTGAGCCCAACCCCAAGTGTCAACATGGGCGCTGGGTCCCAGTTCTGCCCCTTTGGAAATTCCGTTTAGTCCCCAAAAATAGTTGAATCTCAATATTTTCTGGAAACAAAGAAGATGCTCAGAAGAGTTCCTAAAAAATTTCATTGAAAGTGGCCCAAGTTGACAAAATGTCAACCTCGGCACTAGGCTAGCCCCAGGTATCAACCTGGGCCATGGGCTTGCTTTTGGCACCTATGAAGTGTTGTTTCTTCCTTGAAAGGACCTCTTTCCCCATTTTTGATGAAGACGAAGAAGATGAAAAAGTCAAATCTCTGATGTGATACTTGGAAGGGGCCCAGATTGACAAGTTGTTAACCTAGGCATCCTGGCACTGGGCCCCGAGCGCTAAAAAATGAACTTACTTCGATTCTGATTATGATGCCTCAAATATATCTGTGGTATGTCTAGTTGATGTCCTAATGCAAGTTTTAACCCTTTTGCACTGAGACGGTCCCGAAAACTGAAACCCTAGTTGAGAATGTCAACTTGGGCGCCAGGTAAAACCCTAGGTGCTCAGGTTGGCTTACGGGTTGTATGTTCGTGTAATTTCAGCTCTCGGGGTTTGGATTAGGTTGTTTTATGTCTTCATGATACATAATATTGAAAGTTAGTGATAATGAGTTGAATTCAAGTTATTAAAGCCTGAACTTTCATCCCGAAGATCCCAAAGTCAACATGGGCACAGTGTTAGAGTCCCATCCCAGGTCGACTGTTTTGACTCGGGTCTACTCAACTCCGTGACATCATCCGTCTTACCACGTGTCAAACATTAATGTCCATGTCATCAGGGAAAGTTTTCAAGTTAACAATATGTATTTATTATTTTTTTTTAAAAAAAAAAAACTGACCTCATTAAAACCTTTCGAGTAAACCCAACAAGATTTTTATCCTTTTGCAAAGAAGTAGCATATTAGGATAGTCAGACCAGTGACCACCAAACATAGTTCTCATTCAAAGATAAAACAAATTTTGTTAGTGTGAGCCACACTACTAATAGTCATAGGTAGGGATGGGACCCCGTGGGGACTCGCCCCTAGTGGGGCAGAGCCGTGGAGATTTGTCGTCTAAAGGGGGAATGGGACGGGGATTGGGATCATTTTTTGTTCTCGAAAGGTAAACAGGGCGGGGGCAAGGATGACACTTCTCGCTCAGATGAGGACCCTCTTAATATATTAGTTATATTTTATAATATGTGTTTTTTTTTTGTTATATATTAGTGTCATTTTTATAATTTTTTAAGCTGTGTTTTGTATGATAAGTAATATATATTGAATAATAAATAATGTATAATATTTTAATTTTTATATAATTTAATATTATTATAATGTATAATGCATTGTCCCTATCCCATTAGAAGATTTTTCGTCCCGTCTCTAGTAAGGAATAAACGAATGAGGATTAAAATTCTTAACGTGCATCCCTACTCCTAGGCCAAAATATATGTAATATATTTTTATTTATTTTTGAAATCACAAAATAGATGTAATTTAAATGTGTATATTTAACATTAATTTGATTGTATGTACACATTGTTATGTCTTTTTATTCAATTAATTATTCTCGTGATTATCTATATTACATGCAAGAGGCAACTCTACGGCACCATAAAGGCACAATAAATAGAGAAAAATATTAATAGTACTCTATTTATCACAATATATATTAATTAATGATTTGTACGTACGTACGTATTTAATAACTTAAATAAAATATTATAATAATAAATAAATAATTAATATTTTATGACATTTTACGACAACATGCACTATTCATTGTGAAGCCTAATTAATTGCCAAAATTAATATTTATCATTGTAGTACGTAAGATACGTACGACACCAAATATATTACTCTACATTTTTTATTTATTTTTGTATATAATATTGGAAATTTAAATCTTTATATTTGTTTTGGTAGATCTTTATTACCTATTTTAATATTTAAAAAAAAATAGTTTAATTATTTAATGATCGCTTGTAGTCAGTGACGTACTCACGATTTTTACTTTGTGAGGGCTAATTTATCATAAAAAAATATTTATAGTTACATTATAATCACTTTTACTAAATTTATTTAATTTTGTGGGGGTTTTTCTACTATTTTGGCCTATAATTATTAAATAAAAAAATTTACATTTAATTTTTTAAAAGGCAATATTTTCATTCGTGGGGGCTATAGCCCCCACATCAATCTTAATGGGTCTGTCCCTGCTTGTAGTTATTTAAGATTATTTATAAATTTTAAAAAATAATTTTGAATAGTTTACAGTGCTAAAAATAAAATTTATACAGTTATTATTTGAAATTTTGTATTTTAATATTCCCAGTTTAATTATTTAATTATGTGATTAATTAAATGTGGAATTAGGGGTGAAAATCGGTCGGTTATGATCGGTTTTTACAATTTTATAACCGACCGGTCGGTTACAATTTTTATTTTACGAAAACCGTAAGCGACCGTTTAGAAATTATAACTGTATAAAACCGACTGTACGATTTTTGGCGGTTTTCGGTTTGGCGGTTTTAGGCGGTTTTTGGCAGTTTTTTGGTTAAACTATTTTTTTATTTCAAAAACCGAAACCGACTGCCGGTGATGACGTGGAACCCAAAATTCGGTTACGGTCTGGTCGGTTTGATGGTCGGTTTCAGTTTTTTGGTTTTTTATGAACACCCTTATGCGGAATAATGAAACTGGTACTGAAAAACAGTTTTTCCGTAGTTACAGAATACAACTCTGTAACTCCAGAGAAACCCAGAAAAACAAACAGTGCATAAAAGTAAAAACACACGAGATTTTTGTACGTGGTTTCAACAATCCTTTTAGATTGTTACTAGTCCACGAAGCCACGCCCAGAGATAAGATTCATTAGATCGGTATCAAAAATACAAAGTAATTGACTTATGCATAAATAGACTCCCTCTTATTGTATGCCGCAAGCTTGATGTATTCCACCTATTAACCGAATCTTGATAAAACTCCAAGAGCTCGAACTCCCTTCGATCACCTTGAAGAGTGCTTGAATCCTCCCGATTCAAGACTTAAAGGCTATCTCCCGAAAGCCTATACAACCATCTCCCGAAGGTTGTGTGCTTGTATCATCCCGATGCAAGACTTCAAAAGCAATCTCTCGAAAGCTTGTAAATACCTTCTCCCGAAGGTTGTGTGCTTGTATCCTCTCGATGCAAGACTTCAAAAGCAATCTCCCGAAAGCTTGTAAACACATTCTCCCGAAGGTTGCACTGATGTTCTTCTTCGATGTAGACTTGAATACAGACTCAAGACAATACAACTACAAATAAACAGAGTAAGAGTAGATCAGTTATTCTCTACATAACAAAGACTCTCTTTTCTAAATATATGAATGAAATTCAAAGATATAAGAGAGGTACCAAGAGAGGTACTAAACAAAGACACTCTTTCCTTAAGATATGAAAGTGAATGAAAGAGCTACAAAACCTAGCTGCTATAAGATGTATTTATAATGAATATACATCTTATTAACAGCTTACATTCGGTCTGAACAAGACCTCAGCCCACTAGAAACTTCCCTAAAAGAATTCTTCAATCAGTCCAGGAATTTTCGTTTCTGTACCTACAGAATCGTGGGCAGTAACTACAACTTTCCTTTTATAGAAAAGGAAAGTTTAGTTCCGGTTTTCTCTTCATGAAATCTGATCTGAGAAAATGGGAAACTCAACACAGGATCAGATTATACAGCTGGTTAGATAAAAATGAAATGGGTAACCAAACTTACCATTTTTACCTTTTTTCCAAAAATAGGAAAGTTAGACAATTTTCCTTCCAAGTTTGAATACACAAAATAGGAAACCATATTAAACACATACCAGTCGAAATATACAATAAATAATAAAATATTTTTGTTAATTAAATATGCTAAAAATAAAATTAACATTATTTACTACGATCATAAATTTTTTTAGCATTATAAATATGTAAATCTTATTTTCAGTAAGAAAAAGATAGTCATACGTACAAGTAAATTTTATTTTCAGTATTATAAACTATTAAGAATTTTTTAAAAATTTACAGGTGATCTTAAATAACTATAATAGATACGATTATAAAAAAAAATTAAACTAATTTTTTTTTAAATACCGAAATAAATAAGATTTTACTAAAATACCCCTTATATAAACACCCTATAATATTATATGGATCGAGAGCTTGCCACCTCCCCTTATATTTTCTATATTTATTGTACGTGGACATATATGGTCCATTATATATTCCAAATAAAAAGAAAATTATAGGTAGATATTACTAGTGCTAGATAAGATTTTTCATTTATTTATTTATTTTTATCTATTTTTGAAGTGGTAGATAAGATGTTGTATACAATTTTTTTTTCTTTTACAAAGTCTATATATATATATACAATATTATTGTAAATTACAAAAAATACAAAATAATAGGTAGGGGGTGTATTGTATGCATGCTGCGCCATAATTTAGGACTGATATGAAAGCCAAATTAATTTATATGAAAGTGAAAAGACAAAAAATATGTATGATTTTTATATTTAAAAAAAAAAATTATGATTTTTTGTTTTTTATTGTGTAATATAAATACACATATAAATAAGAAAAATTACATATAATAATTGGTCAAGTATAATGATGTCTCAATTTATGAGAAAAATCATATTGTATATAGTTACGAGCACGCGATGTATACCGTTAAAAATCTATTATAAGTAGAAAAATTATTAGGAAATAACATTACATATTTTTTTTAATTTGACATTTTTAATTTTTATTCACTCTTTTAAAATCGATTATGTTTATCTCTTTTTTCAATTATTTTATTAATTTTATCTATATCATTTCACGATAGTTTTTATTCTTCTCTAATTAAAATTTTGTCTCAACTTTTCTATAAACCTACACATCCATCTACAAATAACGCAAATTTATTATGTTTAAAATTATGTCTTAGTTATGTGAGTGTGTGAGAATAATTTAGGTACAATACTCATAAAAAAAAGTATATTTGAATTAAATTTTATTAGAGATAAATTTAGTTAATGTATATATAAAAAAATGGGTAAGTTGAAAATATACCTGTTTTTTTTATTAGTTAACCAAAAATAGCTTTAATTTAAATTCAATTGAAATGTGCCCACTTTTATAACTCCATTACCGATTATACCCTCACAGCTACACAAGTTAGAGTTAAATGGAGAGTCGGAGTATTGTTAGATGATAGGGGCATAATTAGTAGAGTTGTTGAAAAAAAAAGATAGAAATGAAAAATATATATAAAAAAAAGGAGGTTAAAATCAAGCACAACAACTTAAAAGAGGTATACCATCTAATTTCTTCTAAAAAAAAAAGATATTCTTTAACTTTTCCCGTAAATTTAATCACACTAAGGGCCGACCATAAAGTGAGGCAGCAAAGGCTCACGTTTAAAGCCCTCATCCAAGTCTAAAAAATTCTTTAACAAAAAAAATTTAAATTTATTTCTATAAAATATCATATTTTATAGGGAAACTTACAAAAATATTAGAATTTGGGTTAACTTTTATAAAAATACTGTTACACAGAAATCTTTTAAAAAATATTATGTTTTTATAAAACACCAGTAGAACATAAAACAGAACAACTTAAAACAACAGTAGAACAACTTAAAAGCACTAGTAGAACAACAGTGAAAACTTAACACAGTATACTGCAGTATGAAACTTATAAAAAATACAGTAAAAAAGTAAAAAATACCGCATAACAATATTTTTGTAAAAAAAATAGCAAAAGTAATTAGTATACTATGTAAATTTCCCTATTTTATATTTAACTATTATTTATTAAAAATAATAATTATTTTCTAAAAAAAATATTTAATTTATTTTTTAAGATACTACATCTAATTTTTTATTAAGTTAAAATACCTAATTATATTTTTAAAATATATTTTAGATTTTTATCACTATATATTAAAAAAATATATATAAAAAAGGCCTAATCAAAATTTTTGACCCAAAACTCCTAATTAACTTGAGATAGGCCTGATCACATCAAACATAAATTTAATAATATAATTATTATGTCATTTTAGTTAGGAATATATATATTTTTAAAGAAAGATGGAAATATAGTCTATGATGATATATCACTCAAAAATAATCAACAAAATAGACAAATGATATCCTTTACAAATATAGGAATAAAAACTCTAATAACACTTTCAACTAAAATATAAATAAGTCATCAGTGTTGAAGCATCAAAGAAGCGCGAAGAATGCTAGATCTCCAATCCAAATGAACATGTGACAAATCACACCTATCAATGACTATTAGTCAAAAATCTTCCAATAAAAATTAAGAAATAAAAATCCTATTATTCAATCTAGAATAAAAAGAAATAACAAAATGACCAACCACATAGCGATAACAATCGTAATAAATAATCGCACCATAAATTACGGGGCCAATAAAACTATGAGCATCCTCCAAATCTGAACATAGACAAGGATAGTCATGCTACTAATACAAACATGCTTTGAGCCAATTGAAATTCTCCCAATGTTCCAAAAAAAAAAAAACAAGACTAAAAGCTAGTACCGCGAATAAATAAAGCCTTACTACTATAACAATAACAAAGTGGTGTAGCAACATCATTCTTATTGTTAACTGGGAAAATAGCCAACTAATTTAGAGTCTAATAAACACTGACTAATCACCAATAAGGAGTTAAGAAAAATAAATAAGCAAAAAAAAAAAAAAAATAGAGGTTTGACCCCCTTGTATTTGGATAATGACCTACTCTCCTTTGAGTTGTATTGATTGTGAGATAATATCGTGCAGATTACTAAGGAAGACAAAGTGAATTCTAGCTAAATCTCTTAGGATGTTACAAAGAATATTCAGTGTAGTGTTCTTAAGTGCGAGATTATAATCTCAGGTCCCTTTCCCTTGTGAAATCATTCACTATTTATAGGAAGAAGGTTGTTACAGTTGGCTTCGTAAAATGAATGATTAGAAAGTAAATATTCCTATATTTTAGGGTACAATTACAATCCTTTGTGACTCCTACAATCTTGGGTAGATCAGTCAAATCTGCATCTGTAGGATACAGTTGGAGATATTTGTGGAAGTTGTTTGAAGAAGAAATCGACTTGTGTAGCTTTGCCTGATATTCCTGGGGTTGTTTCTTCTAGCCGGCATAATGACTATCTAGCCCGACTCTCCTTGAGACTTGTCTTTTTCGATAAAGTGATTCACGATGCAGTCTTGGCAGGTATATTGATCATTCTTTCTCTGGTCGACATACTGATGGCCCGACCAAATTCTACCTAGAAGGCTATCCACAGTCCATGGATACTAGCCTCAAATGGGATCTGCCAGGCACATTCTTGCTCGAAAGTCCCTTTCACATGAAAGGCCAGCTAGATCATACCACGTGTAAGTACCACGTCAGATATGCAAACTTTGAGATAATATTTTCTCCTAAGTTTCCGTACGGACATCTGTCTGGATGGGAAATTTTGACACTTGTACAGATACTAGCAGGCACATGAGCTCTATGTGATCAGACTCAGGCGACTGTTCCGTGTAGAAGTGAACGGTTAGCTTTCAGTCTCTTTGATTGTCCATTAAATGTTAGCTGTCATGATGGCAGTTACAAATCATACTTTATAGGAGATCGCGTTGATGGCTGTACTCTTCCATAAATGTATATTTTGCTCTTCCACTTCCCCATAACAATTTTACAGGGAATACATTTCCCATTTAATTTTTTTTTTTTTTGGGGTGGGGGGAGAGGAATTGAATAAGAGAGGCCTATATGAAGCCCTGTTTTCTTCTTAATCCCCCTACTTCATTTTCTTTTCTTCTAGAAAAATTCCAGAGAGAAAAACTCAAGGAAAACTCAGAACTTTTCCTCGTATTCTTTCATCGACCTTCCACCGTACAAAAGAAAACCAACAACCTTCTTATTACCGTTTAGGCCTTGCCCAAGCTCCGTCTAGTGAGTCAGCTTCTTCAACCTTATCTTTTTCTTTTATTGAAATTTTTTCTGCAAGTTCCATTTTCGTTTCTACGCCATTGTTGGAGGTAAAATCTCCATGCCGAGAGTTTAGGAACACCCATCCTTAATGGGTTGTACGAATGTGTTAGGGGAGATAAATTTAGGGATTCTAGCTTGAAAAGGTTGAATCTTGCCCCTACTTTTCATATTTTTGGATCATATGTTCTGAAGAACACAAAGAACCTGGTTTCCATGGTTCCTCTTTATAAAATAGGTTATTTTAGATCTGTTAAAACTATGGCCAACCTATGCGAGGTGTTTTCACCATGGCCGACTAATTAGATTTTGCCTGTATGATTTTTATGTTGTCTGGATGTTCATTTCCCTCTTCTCTTTTGCATAAATGAACTCGTGCGAATACTAGAGAGGTGAACACCAGATAGACTCAGATCTCCTCAGCCTTTTCTTTGAGGATTAGCCTGTACTCCAGGAAAGTAGTTCATCATCTAGTGATTCTCCGACCAGCTCTTTGAGTTATTCTGACTTGGAATTCAATAGTGGTTCTCCTGACACCCCGCAAAAAGGACGTAGATCGCCCTTAGTGAAGAAACCCTCTCAGGCTAAAGTTGTTATCACTATTGCACGATACACCAGTCAGGATCCAAACTTGACTAGGACAAAGCAAACTTACTGTGCAGTGCCTTCTAACGATCCCCATATTGCCGAACTGATGGCAAGGGTATGTGCTGCTCAAGCACGTCAGGCTAAGACACCTATTGAGCCTAAAGAAAGGGTGAGACTTGCCTAGAGACCGGACAGGGACTGTGATGTGCTCACAGATAATCTCTTATAAGGGTACAATAAGACTAGGGAGCCTCTGAATGAAATTAGACAGTCGTCCCATGCGGGGATTGACCATAAAATTAAAGTATAAAAGTAAAAAAAAAAATCCTATAAATTAATTCAATATTTACTTTTTAATATGGTGTGATTAAACATTAGTAAATGGTATACATCCATAAATTATCATATATATATTTGATAGAAACAATTAACTAAAGAAGAAAATATCGATCATTGGGGACACTTAGCCCCTTTTTGGATAGTGATGATTAAAGAAGCTTTAATCAAACATGGATTGTGTTTATAAGTCAAAAGTATTCATTCGATTCAAACTAACAAAAAAAAAGTGAAAAAAGACATTGTAATAATGAATATTACTTTAATAACTTCGAATAATCGAATTTACAATTTTTTATTTTCTTTTAAATTTTTTACGAGTTTCTATGCTAATGTGAACTTGTTGTACTTTATGATGAGCTGTACTTTTAGATTAAAAATTGGCAATTTTCTAGATGAACTAGATTTTAGTATATACTTTTGATCAATATTATTCAAAAAACACATAATATTCATTTAAAATTAAACTCATGTTTTAAAAAGAGAATACCATCAATAAAATATTAGAGGTAGAGGATACCATCATTATTAAAATTTACAATATATATATATTTAACCCAAATCTAAATTTTACAAAAACAAAAAATAATTAATTATTTAAATCTGTAAAATTTGAATGAAATAACAATTTGGTGTAATAAAAAAATGTTCTTATATTAAAAGAAAAATAAATTATTTTATTAATTTTTCTCGTATTTTTTTCTTTTTTCTTTTTATTCATTTTTTTTTTTGTAACTTCAATATTTATGTCTTTAATTTCATTTATAGGCCCAAATTTATAATTATATTGTTTATATATTTTTTTAGAATAAAAAAAATTAGGAATCTAGCAACAAGCTTTATTAACAGCAATAAGATAGTTTGATTTTTCATAATAATTAATTGACAATAATGAAATTTCTCATATATAGTACAATGTATTTAGTAATGGTAGAATCTAAATCTAATAATATAATTACCTTTATTTTTGTGGTTGAATTCTCGAATCTAGTGACTAATAAATAAAAAAAGAAATTTGTTGGAGACTCATGCTATAATTTAATTAGATATCTACAAAACTAATGAGAATTTTAAACTTAGGGTTATTACCACATTGTTTTTGAGATTAGAGACTTATTAACATTAAAGTGAACCTTTTAAAGACACATGCCGCAATTTAATATCAACATATGCGTAATATTTTTTGAGCAACTAACAGATCTATTAAATGAGGACCAATAAATTTATAAGAATCTTGAACTTGTAGATTATTATTGATATTTTTTGAAATTAAGAACTAATTAATTTATTTCAAAGTAAATTTTTTAAGAATTTTTACTGCAATTTTCACTAATAATAATAATGATAAGTAGTACCTGTTCTAGTTAGTAAGTGATTAAGCATAATTTTAACTAATAATAGAATTTTAATGGAGACAAAAGGCAGATTGTTTGAAATAAGAAGGTATAGAAATGAGTGAGAGTGTCGGGTGGGCAAAATGATTAATGGGTCATATAAATATAAATATATAACATATATAATATATGCTTTTAGCATTGACAGTCATGCATGCCTAATTACCATGTTTTCATAATCAGATCCCAAAATATTCTCTATAACACTACTATTACTATATACTATATTACTACCTATATTCATTATTATCACTAATTAAACTCATTAATCCCATTCTCAAATTCCCAACTCAGCTCAATTTGTTATATAATTATAAGAATTAGGTCATTTCGGAATCCAATGCAACAATTTCGGCTTTCATTCAAAAGTGGGGTCAAAAATCTTCATTATTTTTTAACTATTTAATTACATTATTTTGCACATTCAAATTAATGTTGGTACTATCAACTATGTATAATAGAAAAGATAAAAAGTGAGAAATGAAAATTTGTGTTATTTGGTAGGGAAAAGGAAGTTGATCTCCACATATTTTGAATTTAAAGATGGAATTATTTCATTTGAATAAACAATAAAAGAAAATATATGAAATTAGTGTTTATATATAATTCCCATTAATTAATTCTACAAATTAATATTTATTATGTTTTGGTAAATTATTTCATCCCATTGATATTTCTGTCTCTATCTTTATTATTATAGATCTCCTTTTCTTACCTTACACGGTCTTAGGTGTAATTTCAAGATATATAAAAGTATAAAGTAGGGTTCTAAAATTTGTACATTAGTGATAATTACAATCTTCTATTATAATTTTTTATTAGTTAATTTTTACGCTCAAAATCACATGTTGAAAATTTCAAACCTATTTTCGGTATTGTAAACTATTCGAAAATTTTCAAAAATTTACAAGAATACTATAACGAACACCGTCATGAAGAAAATTTTAAAAAAAATATATTCTAACATGTGTTTTTGAGTACGAAAATTGATAGTAGCACTCCTCAAATTCTTATTAGCTATGAATTGTAATGGTATTATTTTTTTCTTTTTTCAAAAAAAAAAAAAAAATTAGATTACATCCATTCAAATACCCAAAGATCATACATCATCATCCATCTAGTATTTTAGAGCTAAAACATGAGAAAATAGTTAAACTAACACCGTACAATCAAAAATAGAAGACACGAAAACTAAACATTAGAGTAGTCTACATGACCTATCCACATCGGAGACCTTATAACCTAAACTAAACATAAAAAACTTAATTGTTGGAGCCACCCCCCAACATTGCCAAGCCAACCCTAAACTCAACTGGATCCAAAACAAGACTCGTACTCTTTGGAATCCCTTAACCGGAGCATAGGCTGAAACCCTAACAAGCCCTAAGCCACCACCCATCACAATAAACACTCCCCTAACTACACAACACAACTCAGAGCCTCAAGCTACAAATAAAACCCACATGAAATTCCTTTCCTCAAAAGATAATAATCCCGCACCCCACATATCGAATGCGCATCATGCACCTCTTACTAATTAGATTCCAACTCACTCACTTACGAGCTCCTCAAAACAATTTTTTTTTCTTCTTCATTTCTTGATATAAATGAGAGAGATTCGAATTCGGGACCTTTCTCTATGTGAGTAGACTATAGAGTTTTATTACCAATAAATTATAGTATGATATGACACAAGAAACTAATATTATATATTATTGTTGTTGTGGTTTAATTTTTGAAACTCTCAAAGTTGATCGATGAGTTATCAACTACTCCCAATGATAAAAATAATAATCTAGTCTTACAATGTTTAGATAGAAAAATTTAGGTGTCATTTGGTAACACTTTTTTAATCAGTTTTCTGTTTTTAAAATTGAAAAAGTAAAAATATTTTTCAAAAACATGTTCTATAAAACTGTTTTTACTTTTCAATTTTTTAATTGCGAATCAAAATTTTAAAAACAAAAAAAAAATCACTTTCAATATTTTTTAAATAATTTTTTTTTTCTTAATCAATATCTTGGACTTCGATCATGATCCGGACCCAAATCCCCCCACGGTCCTGGCGCTGAACCCGGCCTCTGACTTGAACCCGGACCTAGACCCGACGTAAATAAATCAAAAAATAAAAATAAAAATAAACTTTACAGAACATACTTTTGTTTTCTGTTTTTAAAATTGAAAGATAAAAGTGGTTACAAAACACATTTTTATTTTTCAAAAGCAAAATTTTTAAAAACAAAAATTTTACTTTCATTTTGTGATTAAAAAATTAGAAAACAAAAATGTTACCAAACAACACCTTAGCTTATAGTTTATTTAAATTAATATATTATTTTTATTTATAACCAATTTAAATTGGATTATGTGTGGAATCATTTTTCTAAGAGAACAAAAATAACAAAATTAATCACATTTACTTTTAAAGGATAAATCACGTACGTTTGAATTCCCACTAATTTTTTTGAAGCTTCATCATGTAAAGAAAAAAATATTGGATTAATTAATTAAGGTACATTTGCATCATATATGACCACAATATATAAACATTATATATTGTCACCAAATTAGAGATATAAATATTCAATTTATATATATATGCTCACCAAATAATTAGTTAGCAGATTCATATCAACATGTACATAATTATAAATTAATGTTTCCATTATTGATGAAAAATATATTTATTAATTAATTAGAGAAGTAGTAGTTTAGGATATAGTTAGGTAAAACAAATAAAATAAAACCTAACCTCTAAAATAGAAAAAAAGACATAATACTTGCTTTGTCCCCAATAATGCTTTGTTTGGTAAAATAGATTAAAAAAAAAAAGCCAAAAATGAAGTTGAACACTATATAGTGAGAAAAAAAAAAGGAGAGAATAATCCTATTATTTCAAATAATAACAAATATTTAAAAAAAAACTTATTAAAAAATAAAATAAATCTCAACAATATCCACGATCTGCCTATGTAGATTGTTTTTTTTTTTGTTGATAATTTGCAATCTATAACTATAATTTCTTATTTATTATTTTGGCCCCTTCTTTATCTTATTAATTATCAAGCAACAATAAGCTAAAAATAGATTAATTTCAAAATAATAATAATAATAATAATAAGCTAAAAATGATGGTCTCAAATCCATGGTACGAAACAAGGTGTAAAAAAATACATGGACGGATACTACAAAAAATTATTACTTTCAGTAACAATTTTTTAGTCACAATATAATTTTTTTGTGACTAAATTTAATTTTTAGTCACAACAAAAACTTACTTGTGACTAAAACACAGTATTTGGATACAAATTGTGACTAATTTAGTTTTAGTCACAACAAGTATTGTAACTAAAAATACATTTAAACACAACAAATTGTAATTTTTGTGACTAATACATTTAGCCACAGACCTTTTAGTCATAACATAAGAATGATAATTTATAATTAGTCACAACTTTTCTACTTTTAGTCATAAATTTTATTGTGACTAAAAAATAAAATTTTTTGTAGTGGAACATACATCTTTCCTATATATATTATTTAAGGAGTTTTGTGAAGAAAAAAAATGTAACTGTATACCTTCATGTACTATTAAGAGTATTGTTTTAGTTTATTTTTATTAAAATTTAATATGTAATTTATTCTTACATTTAACTTGTAATGATAAATATAATTAACCCTTCTATCAACTCAACTATTAAAACCCATATACACCCAAACGATAGATTCAAAATCTATTCTTCAATGTATGACACATCTTCAAGAAAGTACAATAATAAGAACATTTAATTATAAACCTTGTTAGGACTGATACCATCTATTTCCTCATTATTCGTTTTAGGTTTAATTAAGAAAACAAAGCACATTTCCAAAAAACTTCATTTCAATAGAGATAGTGTCCATTCTTGTATACCCAAGATTTTTTTCATTTCTAAAACAATGCAAGACTTTGATTGTACACCCAACAATCCTCTCCTCAAACAAAGGACCACCTCATCTCCTTAAACGATTACAGATCTAAACATGAATCTCTCGATTCCAACACTCAAGATCCCTTTGAGTAAATTAGATGAATCCCCTCACCAGCTAGAAAGATCTTCTTGAATAAGTTAGATGAATCCCTTCACTAGTAAGATTCGAAATTCCTCTGTAGCCCCTTCACTAGCAAAATTCGAAATCCCTTCGAACCAGATTTAAACCTCTCTAACAACAAGTTTTATCTTTCTTTGTTTGACAATTCAAGAATAGATCATTCTCATTTTTAAACAATGTGGGACTTTAATTGTACACTCAATAAATCTCAATAAATCTATGTTTACTAAAATAGGGCATACCCAAATACGCAGCCATACAAAGCGGGTTAGAATCGGGCGCCTATATTTATAAAAGGATAGGATAGATATTATACACAGAAGCATGCTTTGGAAAAAGGCTGGCTGTCGAAATATGTTCATATATATAATTTAAAGGAGGTTGACAATACATCCATGGACCCAATTGACATATATCGACATATATATAAATATATATATATATATATTGATATATATACAGACACAACTCTTTAAATAATAGCAAAGAAAATTTCATAGAAAATGACATTTCATGTGTTCCTATTAAGCCAGACCATGATTTTGCCATGATATAGATAATATATATTCTTCTTAATAATATTCACGTAGACAAAATGAGAAATATTACATGAAAAAGTTGTAGCTAGAATATAATATATTTTATTATAGAGAGAGACCTACCCTTTAATTAAAAATATTTATCTTAAATTAACATACTATATATTATAAAGTACAAAATAAATCATCAAACAAACAAAAGAAGAAGAAGAAGGAAACAAAAAAGTGTGTAATGGTTATGGTTGTAGTGATTTAATTATGTACTTTACAAGTTATCCACTAACTTGAAATTTATATAAATATATAAATATATCTATATATATAAATGAGATTTGACATGAAGCATATAGATATGTTGCTTAATTATGTTAAATAGCAATCATGTTAAATTTCGAATGTAAGTGACTTATAAAATGTCACTAAATTGTACTTTAGTTGGAATGCTCTTTTTTTTTTTTTGAAAGAATAAATAAAATAAAATTGTTAAAAAAAATAGACAAATCTTAAATAAATAGTATAAAAAAAAAATCATCTTTAATTTGCTTTAGCATAGGAGCAGTGACGGACTCAGAATTTTTACTTTGTGGGAGCTTATTTATCATAAAAAAATATTTATAACTACATTATAATCACTTTTATTAAATTTATCTAATTTTATGGGGGCTATTCTACTATTTTGGTTTATAATTATTAAATTGAAAAATTTACATTTAATTTTTGAAAATGCAATATTTTTGTTAGTGGGGGCTATAGCCCCCACATTATTGTGAATGGGTCCGTCCCTGCATAGGAGACTATTTTAGTTTAATTTTTTCTTTTATAATTGTGTATTATATTTATTTTATTTAAATTTTCAAAATCTTTTGAATAATTTATGGTGCTGAAATAAACTTCAAATACTTACTTACCATGCATATAAAAAATATGTAATAATTTTTCTTTTAAAATTTTTAACATTATAAATTAGTCAAAAAATTTTAAAAAAACTTACAGATAACAATTATTTGAATTTAAATTAAAAATGTAAAATATATAAAAGTCCTCTCACAAGTTTACTATATATAGAATTATCAATAGTATATATAAACCATTGTTGTTTATAGATTGTCCTTGATGATTATGATTACTATATATCCATTTTAATGACACAATAAAATATTAAATACACAAATTAAATTGGCTTGACGGCCGGGCAAACCTTATCCCCATAATGGGATTTGGAACAAAGCTTGGTTGTTTTTATATAATAATTATGTGAATTGTTAAAAGATATTATTGGTATTTATTATTTTTTTTCATGTTATGTTTTTATTGTTATAATTAAGTATTGAGACTCATATAATTTAAAAAAATAGCTTTTAAGAAATATTACTAACCGATCATAAGGTGTTGGGCACCATTGATGCCCAATAACAATATTTAATAATTATTATTTAATTTTGTTATAAAATGACGAGTATATACGTGAAAGTATTAGAGCATCTCCAATGGAGATGTAAATAAGTGGTTGAAAGTTAAAATATAGTTCATTTAACAAAAAGTACAAATAGTGTAAATTTGGCACATAGCAAATTTTGTGTTAAATTTGGTACAATATTTGTTACGATGTAAAATTTACACCACAATAATTGCACTATTTTTTCATTTACATTTATGTCATTTCTTATTAGTACATTTAACTATCACATTAAATTATTAAACATTTATATTATTTTTTTTATTGTCTTACATATTAAAATAATAATAAAATTGATTATAAAGTTATTAGATTTTATTTTTTTAATAAAATATTAATTAAATATTAAATTTTACATTAAAATTTTGCAATTGTATATTGGAACACGAAACTAAAATTTGATGTAAAGTTACCACAAAATTATATTTTGTGCTAACTATGCTCAATTTTTACATCTTTCATTAGAGATGGTCTTAAAAGTACTATAATAAATTAAAAATTATAATTATATAAACTATCTTAAAATAAAAGTTGGTTATTAAACTACTTTTTAATTGATAACATCAACAAGTTCTCAAATCTAAATCATGTTAAACTACAACGATCAAATTCCAAATTTTTACTAGCACCTATAAACTTATGACTCGTATAATATACATATCAAACTAATTTATTAAATTTTTTATCTTTATTACCTTATGAGGTTCTTATTAATTACGTGCCAATTTAGTACTGTTAAATGCCAATCTAAATTAAATCTATAGTCCAAGACAAACTTATTAACATGAATCATTAATTACTTCAACAAATTAATTCATATTTATAATTTTAATAACTAACTGTAATATGGATTCTTCTTTCTAATTGGAAAAGAGAGCTTCATATGTCCTTAAGTGGATTCGGAAGTCAAAAATTTCTTGAGGTAAAAGAAATGTTCTTTTGAGTGTTATTACAGCCATGATTTATCACATTTAACATGCTAAAAATAAAGTATTTTGAGATCAAAAGTTATTAATTGTTAAGGTCACTTTGCTCATAATATTTATTCTAAATTGAACTCTTTTTTTTTTTTTTGAAAGAACATAAACATGTTCATTAAAATAAGTAATTGGAAAGCACAACAAAGGATCTCTCCCTGTGGTAAACACCATTCAAAAAAAGACTATCCGCTCTAATCTTTCTTACTACATAGTCTGCAGCCTGATTGTCCAAACGATTTTCAGGGAGAGTTGAGGAGCCATTTCTGAGGCTCGTTCCTGGTACATGGGGCGCATGAGTAGTCCCATTTCTAACTCCATCAACTAGCGTGCCCCCAGTTGAATGTCCAATTGTTGGAATTTGTCTATCAACACTTGTAGAAAACGTATTGCCACCATCTTGCTAGTAACTTTCTTGAGCTGTGGCTTTTAATAAAAACACTAAAATATTGACTCAGAATTATGGACTAGACTTCTAAGCCACACCTGCTTGTTAGATTGACTAGAATAGATAAGTAGTTATAAGTAATTATAAGAGAGACACGATAAATTTATAGTAGTTTACTCCTGGTATCACGACGGTAATGAAGTTTTGTCTACTTCAAGTTTCTTTCTCTCACGAGATGGTAATTACATAAAAAGACTAAGTGTTAGAAGCTCCAATATCTAGAGAGAAACTAGAGAGAGAATCTCTGACCTTGTGGGTAGTTTTTTGAATGTAAAAAATAAGTTTATGGAGCTCTCATTTTATAGGTGAAGGAGGCCCACAAAAATAGGAGAAAAATACAAATAAGATTTTTTGACCGTTGATGATGATCTAACGGTGAAAATTAGCTCTTAGTGGTGATGGCTATTTTTTAGAGCCCGATGGGTCCCGCTACGAGTAACCTAGAGCTTATTTTCGTAACTCTCTTTGGGGTGAATTTTGATGACAATAGCTTTAGAATTACAATTGAAGGTTTCAAAATGAAAGTTGAATTCCGTCAATCAAATCAAAATTGAGTGAGTTATGGCTATTTTACTAAAGGCAATTCATGACCTAGCACCCTAGCTGACATCCAGCGCCCAAGTTGACATCCCAACACCTAGGTTGACATGTGACGTCAACTTGGACACTGGGTGAGAGTATAAACATCCAAGGGATGTACTTTAAGATGCCTAAGTAATATTTTGACATCACTTAGCCTGTTTTTGTATTTTGGAAAAGTTGGTCACTAGTTTTGGGAGATGTTGCTATTTTGCGGAAATGAGAGACTCGAAACTCTTCATTTCTGAGTGAGTTGTAAATGAGAAATGCAAAGTTTTGAATTTGATGTCTTTGACTTCATGGATCTTTGTTATTATGAAAAATCAAACGGATTGTCAAAACGACATCATAATCGGATAAGTAGAACCCAACGCACTAGGTCTTTTATCAACCTGGGCGCTGGGTACTTACTTCTGAGTTCCCGGGATCTCATTTTTGATACTTCCAAGGCTTCTGAACTTGAGGACGAGGTCTCTTATGTCGTTTTTGACCATTCTAGATTTAATGGTCGTATTAGATTTGGCATTTGAGCAATTGAAGGCAGCGTCCCAGGTTGATTGTCAACCAGGGAGCTAGGCCTCACACCAGGTCAACCTGGGCGCTGGGCCCTGTTTCTAGGGGCTCGAGTTTGCAATTTACTAACCAATTTTACTTTAATCTTCATTATTTATGATGGTGGAAAAATGCACAAAACACTTTTTGGTGAACTTGATCGGAAATAGCCCAGGTTGACAATATGTCAACCTAGGCGCTGGGTCCTAGTTCTGGCCCTCCAAAAATTCTGTTTGGTCCCCAAAAATAGTTGAATCTCGATATTTTTTGAAAACAAAGAATATTCTTGAAAGTGTTTTAAAAAAACTCCATTGAAAATGGCCCAAGTTGACAAAATGTCAACCTGTGCGCAAGGCCAGCCCCAGGTGTCAACTTGGGCACTGGGCTCTTTTTTGGCACCCAAGAAGTGTTGTTTTTTCTCTGAAAGGACCTATTTCCCTATTTTTGAAGAAGAAGAAGAAGAAGATGCAAAGTCAGGTCTTTGATCAGATACTTGAAAGGCGCCTAGATTGACAGATTGTCAATGTGGGCGCTGGGTGCTCGGGACCCCGGGTGCTCAAAAATGCACTTGCTCTGATTCTAATTTTGATACCTCAAGAATTTCTGTGGTATGTTGATGTAACAATGCAAGTTTTGACCCTTTTGCATTAAGACGGTCCCAAAAATTAAAACCTTAGTTGGACATGTCAACCTGGGCACCTAATGAAACCCTAGGTGCCCAGGTTGGCTTCTGGGTTGTAAGTTCGTGTACTTTCAGCTCTTGAGATTTGGATTAGGTTTCTCCATGCCTTAATGGTATAAAATACTAAAAGATAGTGAGTTGGATTCAAGTTAATTAAGACCAAACTTCCATATCAGAGATCCAAAAGTCAACCTGGGCGCAGGGCTAGTGTCCCCTCCCAAGTCGACTGCTATGACTCAGGTCTACTCAACTCTGTGACGCCATCCTTCTTTCCACATATTAAACATTTATGTCCACTGCACTAGGAAAAGTTTTCAGTTTAACATTCTCTTTCTCTTTCTCTCTCTCTCTTTGCTCGGTTAGAACACACCAAAGGGAACCAACCCTAAACCAAGGATTTTAGAGCCAATTTCTCATCACTTTCACTTCAAAATTCATCTAGAAGGAAGGATTAATAATTAGAATTGTCAAGGTAACCCTCTCCTCCTCAGTTCTCTTTGTTTTCTTTAAGAGAAAGTTTGGTTTCAATGGTTGTTTGCTTGGTTTAGCTGCTGTGAGTTTAAGTGTGAGTTAGAATATGTTTCTAGGTTAGTATTAGAGTTGTTTTAAGGTTTTTAAGATTGTAGAGCAGTTGGTTTTGTTAGGTGAAGCAAGCTTGAGTTCTTGGACTCAAAGCTTGGTCTTTAATGACAAGTTTTGGATTGTACTTTGATTTTAGTTTCTGTTAGTTGGGTTATGTTGTATTGATGTTTTTGAATTGTTCTGTGAGGTTTGAGAGAGTTTGGTTGAAGTTTGGAAAGGTTGGAGATGTACAACTTAGGGTTTTTGCTTCTTGCAGAAAACAACATACCATTTTTGGGAAAACGGTCATTTTTCATGGCAGAAAACTCAGAAAAATGGCTTGCCATTTTCACCAAACGGTCTACTATTTTTCCTAGTATGGAACCTAGAAAAAAGTCGTTTTTCAAAATGGCCTACCATTATGGGTGTTGCCCGGGAACCTTAATTTTTGTATTTTCTTAATGTATAGGGTATTGCTAAAGAAACTTTCGGTGATGAATTTAAGACCTATAAAGGGTTAGGCAAAGTTGTTGATCGATTTATCGTTGTTGTGACATAAGACCGAGATCATCGTGCATTTCTCCACTCGGGTTGGCTGACAAGCATGAATTTGGATTAAATGTAAGAAAAGTATAATTGTACTACATAACATGTCGTGTGTAGATACAATTGTTATCGTTTATAAGATACAATTATTATTGTTTATAAGACACGGTCATCACCGTTATGTGAGAAAAAGTCATGGCTATTAATTGAAACTATTGTTAGATTTTTTATTTTTCGGTTATCTCATTAGGTAACAGTAATGACATATGGTTATTGAGATAGGTATCAGGACTGTCTTATGAGACAACAAAAATTATATTTGAATATCATAATAGGGATTAGGGTTGTCTTATTAGACAACGATAAAATTAATTATTTTATAAGTAACGAATATGACTTGTTATATTATACAAGTACTTGTATATTGTTAAATATTTATATATTTGTAAATATCTGATTGTGATTATCTAATTATGATGATCTGAGTTTAAATTAATATTATTTATGTACTAATTTGAGATATTATATTATTGTTTTTCTTGTTGAGTTTTTGTGATTCACAGGTGCTATGTGGTGAAAGTAAGGGTTATAAAATATTTGGGCAGCCATGAGTTAGGGATCTTCTTCAACGAATGTACATATTAGCTAATTCGAGTTGTCGAGATTCATATTTTTTACAATGTTTTGAACTTTAAAATGTATTTTTTGTTAAAATACTGCAGTGACATCTCTTATAATATTTTTAAAAAGATTCTCAATTTTAAAAGTGTGATGTCCAAAATTTTTTATGTTTCAAAAGAATTAATTAGAAAGATTTTTAATGAAATCATAATTTTTATACTACAAAAAATAATAATGTGTACATTTTATATGAAATTTTAAATAATTACAATATACTTAATCATAAAAAAAAATTAAACTAAAACTAATAGGATGTGTACTATAAATTTTTTGTCTACTTTATACTATATAGGAAAGAAACCTAAAACCTAAAATAAAAAACAAATATAAACAAACAAGTGTTGTGTTAATTGATTGATGGAGTATCTTAATAGTAATACACATAAATTAGTAACCATGTGTAGGATTTAACTTTAAGAATGTTGATACCAATGATTTAACTTAGAGGTAAAATTTCAGTTCTTGGAGTGAAAAAACTTAAAATTCCAAAGCAAAGTATTGATTTTAATTGGGAAGATTTTGAGTGCAACAATTTAGAAGTGAGAGGCCATGCGGACACCAAGGGAACAATTTAGAAAAAGCAAAGCAAAAGGTCGGTCCCATGGTCACCAAAACCCCACACTCTTTCGACCATTGCTTTATTACCATAATACCCTTACTATTCAATCAATTCCCCAAAAGTCACTACCCTTATCATCCTCAATCATTAATTTTAATACTAAAATTTAATTTTTCATTATAAATAAATATTAAAGTTAAATTATAATTTTAAAACTCTCATAAGTATATAATTGTGTCAACAATGAGCACATGTCAATCCGTAATTGATTTACACTATTGAATTTTTATTTTTTTTTTAGGGATATTTGCGGCAAAACCCCCTTAAGTGGTCATGTTTTTACAATTAACCCCCAATTCTAAAATTTTGGTGGTAAAACCTCCTAAACTCGTGTTCTGTTAACACTTAGGCCTTTCCATCCATTTTTGACTGTTAACTGCCATGGTGGAATGTCCACGTGTACACAGTGTACACGTGGCACAATTTTATTGGTCCACGTAAAATAAATATTTAAAAAAATAAAAAATTAATTATTTCAAAAATAAAAAATAAAAAAATTATTTTTCTTTAAAAATTAAAAAATTAAAAATTAAAAAAAAAACAATTTAAAAAAAAAAAACTAAAAAAAAAACCTAACCCCCTAATTCCCATATTCCCTCACGCCCTCCTACTTCTTCTTCTTCTTCTTCTCTGCTAAGACAAACATACCCACTACCAAGAATATTAAGAACAATGAGCTCCACCTTTCCTTTTCCTTTTCTACGTTACAACCTTTCAGCCAAGTTCCAGCTTTTCAAGATGAGAGCCTTTCACTCTTCGATCAATACTTGCGTTAGCCCAACTTTCCAGAAATATCTCCGTTACGCCGTTCGAATACTCTCCGCTCGATTGAGGTCCTCCATTGCTCCCGACTCGGCTGCCATTGCTGAGTCCATCAAGCGCCGACTCGCTAATCAAGGTAAGTCTTCCCAGGCCCTCACTTTTTCCGGGCTTTACAACAAATTCGAATCCAAAACCGGTCCTGGAAGTGTTAATAACAACTGGGCAGTTCTTCATTTGCTTAATATTATATCTGAGGATAGGAAGAACACTACGACCCAGTTGGATTCTTCGTCGGTTTTACTGCCCAATCTGGCGTTTAACGATGCCGAATTGGGTAACGATTTAAGGGTTTCTCGTAAAAGAGGCAGTAAGGAAAAGGGTTGGAATAATGGGGTTTTGTTGGTCTCAAAGGACCCGGAGAATCTAAGAGAGATCGCGTTTAAGGAGTTTGTGAATTTGTTGAAAGAAGAGAATGAAATTTCCGAAGAGGTTTCAGCTTGCGTTCGCCCCTTTGATGAAGATCAAACAAAACCCTTATGCCATTAAAGAGAACGAAGATAAGTTGGGTAAGGTTCTACAAGTTTACGATAAGAGACTCGGGGAGATTCGTTTCTTGGGTGGGGATGAATTTTCTCTGGCCGATCTTTCTCACTTGCCAAACATTAATATTCTGGGTATGTTTGTCTTAGCAGAGAAGAAGAAGAAGAAGGAGGAGGAGGGCGTGGGAATGGGATAGGGTTATTAGAGTTTTTTTTTTAATTTTTATTTTTTAAAATTTGTTTTTTTTTTAATTTTTAATTTTTTAATTTTTAAAGAAAATGAGTTTTTTTTTTTTTATTTTTGAAATAATTAATTTTTTATTTTTTTTAAATATTTATTTTACGTGGACCAATAAAATTGTGCCACGTGTACACTGTGTACACGTGGACATTCCACCATGGCAGTTAACAGCCAAAAATGGATGGAAATGCCTAAGTGTTAACAGAACACGAGTTTAGGAGGTTTTACCACCAAAATTTTAGAATTGGGGGTTAGTTGTAAAAACATGGCCACTTAAGGGGGTTTTACCGCAAATAAAAAAATTTATATATTTATCAGTAATTTAAAATAAAACGTATGTACTTATTTGTAGGGCTGTACATCGGTCGGTTTGGGCGGTTTATCCTATATATTTTCTAACCCAATCTAAAGTTCGGGTTGCTAAAATTTAAGTGCAACCCGCCCAATGTAAAAAAAAAAAAAAATCCATAAACCGACCAACGGTTTGGGCGGTTTGGTCAGGTTAACCCGTCCAAACCGGCCAAACTTTTTTTTTTTTTTTTTAAGTCAAAATCAATAAAAATTAAAAAGATAAATTAAAAAAAATCATATTCCACCAAAGTACAACACTATATATATGATTTTAAAACTAATAATTAAGTATATAACTTTATATAATTATATATTTAATCATTTATGTTATATATAATAAAAACTAAAAAGTTAAAAAAAAAAAAAATTAAAGGTGCGAAATCGGGTTGGTCGGGTTGGTCGGGTTGGTCGGGTTGGACTTATTTTCAACCCGCCCAATTAACAGATTGGGCGGTTTGTAATTTTTTCGGGTTATTTCGGTTTGTAATTTTTATCGGTTTTTTCGGTTCGGTTTGGGCGGGTTATTCGGTTTGGGTGGTTTACAAATTTTTTTGTACAACCCTACTTATTTGTAATTTAAATTAAATTTAAAAATGAGAAGTTCTATTTGCACGGTAGATACACCTTATCATTAAAAGAGTAAATTTAAATAATTTTTAAAAATTATTTTAGTATTTTATTTTAATTTTTTTCTCATATTATTTAATGTTAATTTTAATATTTATTTTAATTTTATTTTCATATTGCTTTTTAGATTATGTATAGATTTTTTTTTTTTTAAATAAAATTTCATATAATTTTTTATTTTAATTTTTTTGTTATAATATTTAAAATATAATTTATTTTGGATTGATAAGTATATTTTGTAAAAATATCAATTAAAAAAAATATTAAAAAAATTTAACACAATTAAAAATATAAATTTTATATAAATTAACATCTCTTTATAAATTTTTGGAAGGTGTATAAAATTTTCGTTTAAGTACATATTACAAATTACTTTAAATTATAGGTCAGCTCGGCTCGGCTCGGCTCAAACAAAAAACTATCTCTCACTCGCTAAAACAGAGCGCGTGTACAGGCCATGGCACTTTTTAAAATTTCAAACAAAAATCCCGGCTCCGTGAAAAACTCCTCTGTCTTTTTTTTCCTCACTTTTTATTTATTTTATTTTATTTTAAAAAATATATTTATTTATTTATTTTTGAATTTTTATTATTTATTTATTTGTTTGTTTGTTAAAAGACTGTCTTTACTCGTTCTTTTTCTCTCTCTGTTCCACTCTTTCGTTTTTATCTGAGAAAAACCAGAGCTAAGAGACCTTCGATCTTCTTCTTCATCTTCTTCTTTTTCTTCATTCACCAAAAACCCTTTTAAAAAAATCTCATTTTAAACCAACCCATTTCCTTCATTTTCCCAGAAAACAAACAGAGATACCCATGGAAGCTTCATCACCAGTTTCCATGCAAAAAACACCACCGCCGGCGGACTCATCACCGGCGACGAAGAAACCATACAAGAAAAGCTTCGTAACAACACTAAAACAACTCCGTTCACCGTCGTTTAAAGAAGACTCATACGTCGTTTCAAACCTCAAATCATCAGAAAAAAAAGCTCTTCAAGAGCTGAAAGACAAGCTAATGACTTGTTCCGAAGCCAGAGAAGCGTCAATGTGGAACATTCCTCTTTTAGGAGGTGACGAAAGAGCTGACGTCATACTCCTAAAGTTTCTCCGAGCAAGAGATTTCAGAGTAGCCGATTCACTCACCATGTTGGAAAAGTGTTTAGCTTGGAGAAAAGAGTTCGGAACCGACGTCGTTTTGGATGAGGATTTGGGGTTTAAAGAACTTGAAGGTGTTGTGGCTTATATGCAAGGCTTCGATAGAGAAGGACACCCTGTTTGTTACAATGCTTATGGAGTTTTTAGAGATAAAGATATGTACGAAAGAATATTTGGGGATGAAGAAAAACTCAAAAAATTTCTCAAATGGAGAGTTCAAGTTCTTGAAAGAGGTATTAATCTTCTCCATTTCAAACCTAATGGAGTTAACTCTCTTATTCAAGTTACTGATCTTAAAGATATGCCTAAAAGAGAGCTTAGAGTTGCCTCAAATCAGATCCTTTCTCTCTTTCAAGATAATTATCCTGAAATGGTTGCTCGTAAGGTAAATTTAAATTAAAAAAAATTTACCTTATTTTCTCATCTTTTCTTCACTTTACTAACTTTTTTTTTTGTTTTTGGTTTTAGATTTTCATTAATGTTCCATGGTACTTCAGTATGTTATACTCAGTTTTCAGTCCTTTTTTAACTCAAAGAACTAAGAGCAAGTTCGTGATTTGTAAGGAAGGAAATGTAGCCGAAACACTTTACAAGTAAGTAAGCCTAAAATAGCTTTGCTTTAATAAATTGATTGAGAATCTTAGGTGGGTTTTTTCTGTTTGGGCATTTTTTGTATAAAAAGTTGAAGATTTCCAAGTGGGTTTTCCATTTTATGTCGAAATTTCCGTTTGTGTATGTTTAGTTCTTATCAAGTTCAAAACTTTTGTGTAAATATGTATATTGCAAGTACAGTACCAATCAACAACTATACAACCTCTTTAGCTGTTTTGTCAGTCTTTTTTTATTCTTGTTCTTCACATTCCGACGTCGTTTTGGACCACATTTCTTTACACTTTAATAATCTAATTTTTGTGTTTGTTGTTGTATGGTGATCAGGTTCATTAGGCCTGAAGATGTTCCTGTTCAGTACGGTGGACTGAGTCGACCCAGCGATTTTCAAAATGGTCCTCCAAAACCAGCTTCTGAGTTCACCGTCAAAGGTGGAGAAAAAGTCAACATTCAGATTGAAGGCATTGAGGTTTGATTTTACACTAATACACCAAATTTGCTCACTCTACTAATTATCAATTGATTTTTAACATGATTTCTTGAATTTGGTTTGTAAAATTAACATGGGTTAAATCATGATGATTGATTGTTAGATTTAACCCATGATTCTTAACAAAGTGTAAAGATTATGAATCTAGTACATTTGAAACCAAGTATTCTGAATTGGGCATTTAAAATTAACATGGGTGACTCCATTAATCATAGATTGATTGTTAGATATGAAGAAAGATATGATTTTTAACAATGGGGTTTTTTTCTTTTTTTGTATTGATATTAATAGGCTGGTGCAACAATCACATGGGACATAGTTGTGGGAGGATGGGATTTGGAGTACAGTGCAGAATTTGTGCCATGTAATGAAGAAAGTTACACCATTGCAGTGGAAAAGTCAAGGAAAGTCAACCCATCTGAAGAAGCAATACACAATTCATTCACATCTAAAGAACCAGGCAAATTAGTTCTCTCTGTTGACAACACTACTTCCCGGAGAAAAAAAGTGGCTGCTTATCGTTACATCGTTAGAAAATCCACTTCTTCCATCTAAACACAAAAACCCAACTAAAATAAAGTAATATATAATATATGTTAATGTATTTTTACTATTATTATTATGATGTTCTAATTTCATGGGTTGTGAACCTTTTTTTGTTTTGTTTTGTTTTTGGTTTGTACTAGTTGTAATGTATAAAAAGAAATGGTGGGTAATGTAATACATGGAGTAGTGTAGAAGAAAAGTGGTTTTAACTTTGGTTACACTTTCACCTTAATGAATTTATTATAACTGTTTGTCATTTTGTCTCAATGACCTGAGTTTTTAGAGACAAGTCTCAGAAATATTGTCTTGTATTGTATTTCTCTCAAGTGGGGTCAGCTTTTTTTCTTCTTCTTTTGATTTTGGGGCAGTGAGTCTATGAAAAAGGAAAAGGGTTTGGTAACTTTGCTTTGCTTTGCTTTGTGTCCTTCTGTCTTCTTCAGTGTGTGTCTTGGGGTTGAGATTTGAGAGGGACTCTTAAGTGGTCACAATCTGTTTTTTCTTTTGTTTATTTATATTGTAAGGCTTAAAAAAAGAAGAAGAGGGTTTTAAGGGGGAAAGAAAGAAAGAAAGAGATATTTTGACTGGACCATAAAAAAGAGTTGTTGTTATGATATGATGATTGTGGGAATTCCAACATGGGTTTTGGTTTGGTTTGGTTTTTGGGTTTTGAGTTTGGTGTGGTGCGTCGTGTGGTCACGGGTAAGTTTACGTGTGCAGGTGGCTAAGCCAGAGAGTAAAGTGCTATTGCTATGTGTGAATTCAAAATAAAAAATTGAAAATAATCATTGTTAAATTTAACAGTCTTTGCTCTTTAGTCTTTAGTTTTTAATTTGGTTTACTTTATTTATGGAAGTTTCATTACTTGTCCTGTTGTACTAATTAGTTTGGTTGTGTTTCAGACCATTTGAGAAAAATAGTAATATAGAGTGTGAGGCTCTGAGGTGATGTTCCTTTAAACAATGAATAATAAGAATATTTTTTACTAAGTAAATAGAGTTGTCACTGCTGCCCACTCCATTGTAGTAGGTGGGCAGGACAGGGGCAGGGTTGCTTACTCTACTAACTTATAAGAGTATCTTTAAAGAGTAATTTCCGGCATAAATACTTAAGTTTAACTCCCAGTTGTAAATAAATACTTAAGTTTAATTTTTGGCGGTAATAATACATAAGTTATAATTCTGGAACTTTTGTAAGTACGTGACTGTTAATTGTTAAGTAAATTGCCACGTGACAATTCTTAATTGGTCTAACATTAAATTTTTATTTTTTTTAAAAAATTAATTAAAATATACCAATAAGAAAATGACACGTAGATAATAACATAATATTTTAACAGCTAGGTACCTACAGAGTTCCAAAAATATAACTTAGGTATTATTACTGCCAAAAATTAAACTTAAGTGTTTATTTGCAACTGGGAGTTAAACTTAGGTATTTATGCCGCAAATTACTCTATCTTTAAAATTTCATATCATTTAAAAATATAATATTTTATTTTATCTTTTTTTTTATAGAGTAATTTGTGGTATAAATATTTAAGTTTAGCTTTCGGTTGTAAATAAATACCTAAGTTTAATTTTTAGCTATAATAATACCTAAGTTATAATTCTGGAACTTTTGTAGGTACCTGACTGTTAATTGTTAAGTAAATTGCCATGTGGTAATTTTTAATTGGTCCAAGTCATTAAATTTTTATTTTTTTAAAAATAATTATTTAAAATATACCAATAAGAAAATGATACGTATCTTTCAAAAAAAAAAAAAAAATGATACGTGGAAAATGACATAATATTTTAAGTTAGGTACCTACAGAGTTCTAAAAATATAACTTAGGTATTATTACCGCAAAAAATTAAACTTAGGTATTTATTTGCAACTGGGAGTTAAACTTAAGTATTTATGCCGCAAATTACTTTTTTTTTTTTATATTATTTTTGACACTCTTACTTTTAAAGTACTCTAATGGTATAATATTTTTAAAAAATACTATAATTATGATCTCACACATTATTATTTAATTTTTTAGTAACAATAATGGTTTAGTTTTAATTTTTTATTAAAAAAAATAATAATAACATCAATGGTACTCTATATCATTCACACATATTCTTAGAATAACATTACTTTCCCTCCAATAGTATAATATCTTAATATTTTGCCATTTCATCTATCCACCTCAGTAAGTATCCCTTAATTTTTTTACCATATGAGATGCTCTAAGATGTTAGGACATTTCTAGTGGGAATTTTTTGTTTTTGTTTTCTTAATTAAAAATAGTAAGGGAAAAAAAATTAAAAAATACTAAGAATAATTTTGAAAATAAAATTAAAATAAGTATTGAAATTATTACTGTTGACCGAGGTTTTCGGCAACTAATAAAATATTATAAAATTACTGAGCTGTAAGAAAGTGAGAGAAGGATTTTTACGTGGTTGGGGCGTTAATGAGCCTTAGTCCACGAGTCTTTGTTATTTATGGATGTCTTTAATGCAGAGAATATATTTGGGAGAGTTTCACCCTTATAAATACAGAGAATGTTCTTGGTGAGTATTTACTCTACTTGCTCATATGCAGCCCAAGATTCTCCATCCCATTTAATGAGCTTTGAGGGGGTATTTATAGTGTTTTTGGTGGGGTGATCCCTAGAATTGTCCTCAATTTTGATTTGATTTACAGATACACTTGTAAGGACAATTCTAGGGATTACCCCACCAAAAACACTATAAATACCCCCTCAAAGCTCATTAAATGGGATCGAGAATCTTGGGCTGCATATGAGCAAGTAGAGTAAATACTCACCAAGAAGATTCTCTGTATTTATAAGGGTGAAATTCTCCCAAGTGTATTCTCTGTATTAAATACATCCATAAATAACAAAGACTCGTGGACTAAGGCTCATTAACGCCCCAACCACGTAAAAATCCTTCTCTCACTTTCTTATAGCTCGGTAATTTTATAATATTTTATTAGTTGCCGAAAATCTCGGTCAACATTTTGGTGCTTTCATTGAGAGCTGAAGAAAGCCACTGTAGACAATCACTTGACTTCACAAACATGGTGGAGACTAGAAGTACTCGTCAACCTCGCCCTCTTGAAGACGCTCAAGACCCGAACGAGGAAGATGTAGCCTCAAGAGCAGCAGAGGGGTCCGAGGAAGAGGAAATAGTCCCCGATGATGACTACGAGGGAAACCTCGACGAGTATGCCTATGACGAAGGTAGTTACTCAGAACTGGTGCTTCTCAGACAAAAAGCTATCGATCACGAAGCCGAGATCGAAGCTCAGAAAGCGCAAAACCAGAAAATGCAAGAAGTAATGCTGGCCATGCAAAAAGCCATGGAGGCGGCTGGCATTCATGTGCACCCCAAGGCAATGACCGCTGGACTTGACAAGGAGCCAGCAACGTCTTCGCCTAGTTCCCAACAGCAGAAATCTAGGGAGCCTAGCTGTAATGACCGCTCTAGTATTATGAATTAGAAAAGGCAATTAGCACTAATTTTTATTATTTTATTATTATTTGTGAATTAATTTATTTGTGGACCCCAATATTTAGAAATAAATATTAGAGTTATAATTTCTCAATTCTGGAGATTTTATTAAACTCTAGGGGTATTATTTAGCTTATATGTGAAATATGTTAATTTTGTAATTTTGCTCGGCGACAACGGAAAATGCGATGGATGGCTAGATTAATCACATGGGTAATTTTAGAACCCTATTTTATAGTGGGGAATATTTTAGAGAAAATAATTTATCGGGATTGAGCGGGGTTATGGAATTTGACCATTTTACCCCTAGCTTTGAAAATACCCTAGTTTTAAGTTAAAGGGCATTTTTGTCATTTAAAAATAATAAGTGATAGGTGGCTGCCTTAGGTTTTTGACACCTAATCTAGTTAATTTCAGCAAGGGATTAACTTAACCCTTTTGTCTCATTTGAAGAAAAACCAAGGAAAAGGAAAAATTAGAAAATTACATTGTTCATGAATCTCTCTCTCTTTCTTGCTTTCGGCTGAGACAAACCAAGGGAGTTTGTTGTTGATTGTTGGATTTCAGCAAGGATTTCATAGGAGATAATCAATCTAAGGTAAGCTTCAATGAACCCTTCTTAGTTTTTAAGTTTTTAAGTTAGGTTGAAATGGTATTTTGGGGTGTTAGGAGCTGTTAAGGTTTGAATTGCTTAGGGTTCGAATTCTAGAGTTATTTTGAGTTGATTGAAGTCCCTAGCTGCTGTTTTTAATGCTTGAGAATGATTTTAAGCAAGCTTGAGTTTTGAAACTCAAGCTTTGAGCTTTAATGGCATAAAGTGAATTATTGGTTTGTTCTGTGATTTGTTGATTGGAAATGGATGTTTATATATTGTATAGGTATACTGGAAAGTTTGGTAAAGTTTGGGATTGTTTTGAATCAAGGGGGATAAATTTTTGGATTTCTGCAGATGAACCAGAATTCCGGTTCTGGGTGGTCTGTACCAACCGGTCGACCGGTTGGTGACCCAGAACCGGGATACGGTTGGATCCTATTCTGCACTTGGGGATTTTCCGTAACCCTAGTTTTGGCCAATTTTGGGTTATATAGGGTATTGCCATGAGGTTTATTGATAGGGAAACTTTTAGTTTCGAGTTTTAAGTCCGGAAAGTGATTTGGCGAGTCAACTCATACGTATTACCGTTATTGTGATTAGGGCATCCATCTAGCACGTGAATTCCGTTCGGGCCGGCCAAAGACACTTGAATTCGGAAAAGCAAAGAAGAACTGTGTATAATGTATGATGTGATTATCTGAATGTGTGTATATGTGTTTATATATGCATGCTTGAGTTATGTTAAACACTACCAACACTTGTATAATTAAGTTATAAAGTGTATTGGTACAGTGATTGTTGTTGATTTGAGTACGATACGGTGATACCAACACAAGCATAGGAAAATGCTAAGGTGTGTGGTACATCACTCAGTGTTACTCACTGATTGAGGTAAACCCTACCAACACTCGTACGGCTAGGTACGTTGTGTATGTGGTATAGTGGTCGTACCCTGGTATTGAACGTTCATGCTCATCTGTTAAGCTCTGTAAATAGGTGTATGGGCGCCTATTTACGGAGTCGAAATTATATGGTATGTTATATGCATTTCTTACCGAGTACGGTGACTCACAGTTTCTGCTTCCATGTGTAGGTAAAGGAAAGGCGAAGGCTGAACAGGAGTGATCCTGAGCTTGGGTGAGATTGTACATGTCAAGCAGCGCGACCTGGAGTGTTCGGTCTCGGGACATCTGGGAGTTGTATTTTGAATGTCGCTGTGCGACCTGTAAATCTGTATATTTTGGAATGTATATTTATAAAGTAAAGTTTGTAAAGTTTTAAAAATCGGGATCCCGGCACTTGTAAATATTTTATTAAATTACAAAGTTTAATGTTTAAAGCAAAAATTTTAATTTGACACGTTTTTCGAGAAATTACTTTGATTAGCAAAGTTTGCACAATAATTGAAAAAGCACTGTAGCGTGCCTTAGCATTAGGGCGTTACAATTTTGGTATCAGAGCCGCCAGGTTTGTCTACCGAAGCTTGCTATGACATGTACAATCTTCATCAGAGAAAGCTCGGTTCACGGTTCAGTAAGCCCGTACTTGTTTAGTATTTTAAAAAAGTGTGATGTAAAAGCATGTTAGGAAGTATATTAGATTTAAATTAAATATATTTCTTTAAAAAAGAAAAGAAAGTGCGTTGCCTTTTTGCTATTAAGAGCGGTGTTAATTTTGATCGCCGTCTAACCTGCCTACCTTATGGATTCGCAGGCTAAGTCCTATTAAATGGACGCCCCGCGAAATACAAGAAGTCAGGGTGGCATGGTTGAGGCCGGAGGCGGTCAGGGGAATCCTCAAAATCCCCGTGGTCGCGGCCGTGGCCGTGGCGAGCTCGGGGTGGTCGCCACCGTAAATCCACCTCGAAGCTCCACGATTGGGAGCAAAGATTTGCGGAAATGCAAGATAGAATCCGCCAAAGAAGACGAAGAGATTCAAAGGTTGAGGCGGCGGGGTCCTCTGCCGTGCCTCCTCGGGAAGTTCAGCCGTTGCGGTTCTGCGGTGCGGCGCAGAGCAACCTGTTGTTGGCAACCGTATGGAACCGTTGTACGAAAGATTTCGAAAACAGGCACCTCCAGTGTTTCTGGGAGGCCCTGATGTGATGAAGGCCGAGCAGTGGCTTTCGGTAATAGAGCGCATCCTCAATTTTATGGGAGTGGTTGGAAATGACCGGGTAACCTGTGCCACTTTCCAGTTTCAGGAAGATGCCCTTGTGTGGTGGGAATTGATAACCCTCACACGGGACGTCACGCTGATGACTTGGGAAGAATTCAGGGAGTTATTTAACTCCAAGTATTACAATGAAGCGGTCCGCAGTGCAAAGCGGAAAGAGTTCACTGATCTAGTTCAGACTGAGGGTATGTCAGTCACTGAGTATACAACGAAGTTTGATCGGTTGGCTAAGTTGGCGGCAGGAATTGTACCCACGGACTTCAGTAAGAAAGAAAAATATTTAGCGGGTTTGAGTGCGAAGATTCGTCATGATTTGGTTATTACTACTACCGAGGCAACCACTTATGCGGAGATGGTTGAAAAGGCTTTGAGAGCCGAGGGTGCGGTAAAGTTTCTTCAGGAGCCCCGGGTGACTCCGAGTGTTGGTGGAACCCCCACTGTTCCTACTCCTGTTTATGGTAGGGATGGTGGTGACTCCACCATTGAGCAGAAAAGAAAGGTTGTGCCGACACGGTGGCTCGGGGCAAAGCAAGCGGTTCCGTGGGAACCAAGGCAGAGGAGGACGCCAGGGTTATTCTTATCCTGAGTGTCCAAGGTGCAAGAAACATCATCCGGGAGAGTGTAACCGGAAGACATGCTTTCTATGTGGCATGGTGGGGCATTTCAAGAAAGATTGCCCCCAGGCAAAGAAAGAGGAGCCAAAAGTTGAGGTGAAACCGGTTCCTGCTCGTGTGTTTGCCATCACCCAAGCTGATGCCGCGGCCGGTCCTTCATAGACAGTCGGCTTCCGTCAACAACTTGTTATTTACAGTATTATTTGACTCGGGAGCTACACGTTCATATGTGGCTACAAGGGTGATTGATCTTTTGGGTAGACCTTGTGACATTTTAGAAAGAGGGTTTGGAACCCTAATGCCTAGCGGGGAATTGGTTATCTCTAATAGGCGCATTAGGTCTATGCCGATTAGGATCGAAGATAGGGAATTGAGTACTGACCTTATAGAATTGAAACTAACTGAGTTTGATATTATACTGGGAATGGATTTCTTATCCAAGTATTCGGCCAGTATAGATTGTAGGCGTAAAATGGTGACTTTTCAGCCGGAAGGTGAAGATCCATTTGTTTATGTTGGATCGGTTCAGGGGTCTCGGATCCCAGTTATTTCCGTGTTGAGAGCTAGGGATTTACTATGCAATGGTTGTGTAGGATTTCTAGCGGTAGTATTTGACTCCAGTAGACCGGAAACATTTGGACCTGAGGTAGTTCGGGTAGTGAAAGATTTTCTTGATGTGTTTCCCGAGGAGTTGCCGGGATTGCCGCCACAACGAGAGATTGATTTTGTTATTGATTTGGCACCTGGAGTCGAACCTGTTTCTAAAGCTCCATATAGGATGGCTCCAGCAGAACTCAAGGAGCTTAAGTTGCAACTTCAGGGGATGCTGGATATTGGGTTTATTCGACCCAGTGTATCGCCCTGGGGAGCTCCGGTTCTTTTTGTAAAGAAGAAAGATGGTTCCCTCAGAATGTGTATTGATTATCGGGAACTAAACAAGCTGACGATTAAGAACAAGTACCCGTTGCCTAGGATCGATGATCTGTTCGATCAGCTTCATGGAAAGACGGTGTTTTCGAAGATTGATTTACGGTCTGGTTATCATCAACTCAGAATTCGGTAGGAGGACATACCGAAGACTGCTTTTAGAACCAGATATGGGCACTATGAGTTTCTGGTAATGTCATTCGGATTGACTAATGCTCCTGCGGCCTTTATGGATCTTATGAATAGAGTATTCAAGGATTTCCTCGATAACTGCGTTATAGTGTTTATCGATGACATTCTTGTGTACTCTCAGTCAGAAGAGGAGCACGAGCATCATCTCCGAATGGTGTTACAGCGACTTAGAGATCACAAGCTGTATGCCAAGTTCAAAAAGTGCGAATTCTGGTTGTCCGAGGTGTCCTTTTTGGGTCACATAGTTGGGAAAAATGGAATTATGGTTGATCCAAACAAGATAGAATCAGTGAAGAATTGGCCGAGGCCCAAGTACGTGACGAAATTCGAAGTTTTCTCGGGTTAGCGGGGTATTATCGACGTTTCGTCGAAGGATTTTCTAAACTTTCTATGCCCCTAATCGAATTGACCAAGAAAAATCGAGATTTGTGTGGTCGGATAAGTGTGAATCAAGCTTTCAGGAGTTGAAGCAGCGTTTGATAACAGCTCCGGTGTTAGCTTTGCCATCGGATCAAGAGAAATTTGTTGTGTATTGTGATGCATCCGGACGAGTGGTCCGGGATGCGTTCGATGCAAGCCGACGAGTCATAGCTTATGCCTCTCGTCAACCGAAGGATTATGAGCAGGCGTTATCCAACTCATGATTTAGAGCTCGCCGCTCGTGGTTTTTGCTTTAAAGATTTGGCGACATTATCTTTACGGTGAAAAGTGTGAGATTTATACGGATCATAAAAGTCTTAAATACTTTTTCACCCAAAAAGATCTGAATATGAGGCAGAGAAGGTGGTTGGAGTTGGTTAAGGACTACGATTGTGAAATACTGTATCACCCCGGGAAAGCCAATGTTGTGGCCGACGCTACGAGCGAAAAGGTCCGGTCAAGTGTGTACTACGGTTATGATAGCTCCTCAGCTAGCCTCGGAAATGGTTAGTGCAGGAATTGAATTCGTGGTCGGGAAACTACATAATTTAACACTCCAATCGATACGTTGGAGAGAATCAGAAAGGCACAACTGGAAGATCCCGAACTAGTTAAAGTTCGAGATGAAGTGATAGCTGGTCGGCCTAAAGGTTTTACAGTCTCGAACAGTGGAATGTTACTATATAAAGTTAGAGTTTGTGTTCCTAGTGTGGATGAGCTTAAGAAAGAGATACTTGATGAAGCTCACACCACACCTTATTCGTTGCATCCGGGAACCACCAAGATGTATCAGGATTTGAAACCCTACTTCTGGTGGTATGGGATGAAAAGAGATGTGGTGGACTACGTGTCCAAATGTTTAACTTGCCAGCAGATTAAGGCTGAACATCAGAGGCCGGCAGGGTTATTACAGCCTTTAGTCCTTCCAGAATGGAAGTGGGAGGACATCGCAATGGACTTTGTAACTGGGTTACCTAGAACCACAGGGATGTATGATTCTGTATGGGTCATTGTGGATAGATTTACAAAGTCGGCTCACTTTCTACCAGTGAAAGTTACATATTCAGTGGATCAATATGCTGAATTGTATGTGAAGGAGATAGTTCGTCTCCATGGAGCCCCTAAATCTATTGTATCAGACAGGGATCCAAAGTTCACATCGAAGTTTTGGGTGAGTCTCCAGAAGGCTATGGGTACCAAGTTAAAGTTTAGTACAGCCTTTCACCCTCAGACTGATGGTCAGTCAGAGAGAACTATCCAGATTTTAGAAGACCTATTACGAGCCTGTGTCATGGACTTTGAGGGTTCATGGGTTAAGTACTTGCCTCTAATTGAATTCTCCTACAACAACAGCTACCAAAGTACAATAGGGATGGCTCCCTATGAGATGTTATATGGTAGAAAATGTCGTTCTCCTATTCATTGGGACGAGACAGGAGAAAGGAAGTACCTGGGTCCTGAGTTAGTGCAGAAGACCAATGAAGCTATTGATAAGATCAAGGCTCGGATGCTTGCTTCTCAAAGCAGGCAGAAAAGTTATGCTGATCCGAAGCGCAGAGATGTCACATTTCAGGCAGGGGAACATGTTTTCCTGCGAGTTTCACCCATGAAGGGTATTCGGCGCTTCGGGAAGAAGGGTAAGTTAAGCCCTAGGTTCATTGGGCCATTTCAGATACTTGAGAAGGTCGGGCAGGTAGCGTATCGGCTAGCCTTACCACCAGCATTATCAGCTGTTCATGACGTATTTCACATTTCTATGTTAAGGAAATACGTGTCAGACCCGACTCATGTCTTGAGTTATGAAGCCCTTGAACTACAACCAGACTTATCCTATGAAGAGCAACCTGTTCAGATTTTGGATAGAAAAGAAAAAGTTCTTCGGAACAAGACTATTGCACTGGTTAAGGTGCTCTGGAGGAATAGTAAGGTGGAAGAAGCCACCTGGGAGTTGGAATCAGATATGAGGACTCAACATCCAGAGCTATTCAGGTTAGATTTCGGGGACGAAATCCTATTAACGGGGGGATAATTGTAATGACCGCTCTAGTATTATGAATTAGAAAAGGCAATTAGCACTAATTTTTATTATTTTATTATTATTTGTGAATTAATTTATTTGTGGACCCCAATATTTAGAAATAAATATTAGAGTTATAATTTCTCAATTCTGGAGATTTTATTAAACTCTAGGGGTATTATTTAGCTTATATGTGAAATATGTTAATTTTGTAATTTTGCTCGGCGACAACGGAAAATGCGATGGATGGCTAGATTAATCACATGGGTAATTTTAGAACCCTATTTTATAGTGGGGAATATTTTAGAGAAAATAATTTATCGGGATTGAGCGGGGTTATGGAATTTGACCATTTTACCCCTAGCTTTGAAAATACCCTAGTTTTAAGTTAAAGGGCATTTTTGTCATTTAAAAATAATAAGTGATAGGTGGCTGCCTTAGGTTTTTGACACCTAATCTAGTTAATTTCAGCAAGGGATTAACTTAACCCTTTTGTCTCATTTGAAGAAAAACCAAGGAAAAGGAAAAATTAGAAAATTACATTGTTCATGAATCTCTCTCTCTTTCTTGCTTTCGGCTGAGACAAACCAAGGGAGTTTGTTGTTGATTGTTGGATTTCAGCAAGGATTTCATAGGAGATAATCAATCTAAGGTAAGCTTCAATGAACCCTTCTTAGTTTTTAAGTTTTTAAGTTAGGTTGAAATGGTATTTTGGGGTGTTAGGAGCTGTTAAGGTTTGAATTGCTTAGGGTTCGAATTCTAGAGTTATTTTGAGTTGATTGAAGTCCCTAGCTGCTGTTTTTAATGCTTGAGAATGATTTTAAGCAAGCTTGAGTTTTGAAACTCAAGCTTTGAGCTTTAATGGCATAAAGTGAATTATTGGTTTGTTCTGTGATTTGTTGATTGGAAATGGATGTTTATATATTGTATAGGTATACTGGAAAGTTTGGTAAAGTTTGGGATTGTTTTGAATCAAGGGGGATAAATTTTTGGATTTCTGCAGATGAACCGGAATTCCGGTTCTGGGTGGTCTGTACCAACCGGTCGACCGGTTGGTGACCCAGAACCGGGATACCGGTTGGATCCGGTCTGCCTGTTGGGGGATTTTCCAGAACCCTAGTTTTGGCCAATTTTGGGTTATATAGGGTATTGCCATGAGGTTTATTGATAGGGAAACTTTTAGTTTCGAGTTTTAAGTCCCGGAAAGTGATTTGGCGAGTCACTCATCTGTGTTACCGTTATTGTGATTAGGGCATCCATCTAGCACGTGAATTCCGTTCAGGTCGGCCAGCACACTTGAATTCGGAAAACAGGTAAGAACTGTGTATAATGTATGATGTGATTATCTGAATGTGTGTATATGTGTTTATATATGCATGCTTGAGTTATGTTAAACACTACCAACACTTGTATAATTAAGTTATAAAGTGTATTGGTACAGTGATTGTTGTTGATTTGAGTACGATACGGTGATACCAACACAAGCATAGGAAAATGCTAAGGTGTGTGGTACATCACTCAGTGTTACTCACTGATTGAGGTAAACCCTACCAACACTCGTACGGCTAGGTACGTTGTGTATGTGGTATAGTGGTCGTACCCTGGTATTGAACGTTCATGCTCATCTGTTAAGCTCTGTAAATAGGTGTATGGGCGCCTATTTACAGGTCGGAAATTATATGGTATGTTATATGCATTTCTTACTGAGTCTGTTGACTCACAGTTTCTGCTTCCATGTGTAGGTAAAGGAAAGGCGAAGGCTGAACAGGAGTGATCCTGAGCTTGGGTGAGATTGTACATGTCAAGCAGCGCGACCTGGAGTGTTCGGTCTCGGGACATCTGGGAGTTGTATTTTGAATGTCGCTGTGCGACCTGTAAATCTGTATATTTTGGAATGTATATTTATAAAGTAAAGTTTGTAAAGTTTTAAAAATCGGGATCCCGGCACTTGTAAATATTTTATTAAATTACAAAGTTTAATGTTTAAAGCAAAAATTTTAATTTGACACGTTTTTCGAGAAATTACTTTGATTAGCAAAGTTTGCACAATAATTGAAAAAGCACTGTAGCGTGCCTTAGCATTAGGGCGTTACACTAGCCCTATAAGATACCCTGCTGAAGGGAACCAAACAAAAAACCCTACTTCTACCCCAGGGCGAAAGAAAAAGGCGCAGGATCCGCGAAAGGTCCGCTCAGATTTCCCTAAAGGGAAAGGTCCGCAGAGGGGCAAGCCCCAAAAAGGGAGCTTTGGCCCTCAGGATCGAGGGGACCGAAAAAGCGTTTCCGTGCACCAAGAACCCGGGGTAGAGGGAGAAGAGGACAGAGGTGTCATCCCGTTGATCTGAGAAATCAAATCAATGGGAACCAAGGTGATCTCCGAGATCACCTTGACCAAAAAAGATACGGACCCGCGGTCTCCACGGGTACGTTAAATGAAGGAATTATGGCGAAACTCGCCATACTTCGAAAAGACATTGCCCGAGTCTCCCGGAGACAGAAAGGAGATGACTCCGACTCAGACAGCGAGGATCGAGAGCCCTGTGCTAAGCACATTTTAGAGGCGGAGCTCCCTAAGAACTTCAAAATGCTCGAAATGGCAGCTTATACTGGGAACTCCGACCCTAGCGACCACTTGTCGCGGTTCAACAGTGTCATGACGGTCATGAGGGTCAGCAATGATGCCAAATGTCTGTGCTTCCCACTTACCCTAAGTGGGTCCGCGGAGGAATGGTTCAAAAAACTAGAACCAGGATCCGTGGGCTGTTGGAACAAACTACAGACCAACTTCCGGAGGCAGTTTGTCGCCGCAAGAAAGGTCAATCTGGAGGTCAGTGCCTTGACTAATATCAAGCAACTGCCCACCGAGACCTTGAAGAATTATATAAAGAGGTTCCGAGAGGAAGCCTCGAAAACCAAGAAAGTTGACGACGGACAACAGCTTGCACTTCTCCAAGCAGGCATCCGTACTGGGACTCCTTTCTGGAACGAACTGCAGCAAGAAGGAGCTGCTAGCCTTCAGGACTTCCAAAAAAGAGTCCAAAAATATATCAACCTCGAAGAAGCCCAAATCGTGGCTTACGGAGGATACTATCCCACCGGGATAGCAGGGTACATGCCCGAAGTATCGCCCTCGGGTACTGCCCCGACCACCACTCCACAAGCAAGTGGCATACAATTCTCTGCTACCCCCGGATATAGCCAGGGCCAAGCCTTGGCACCAGCATCATCCCATTTTGGCAACCCGTCCGGAGTGAATGGACAAGCTCCTTCACACTCTGCTCCGGCTGCTAGCCTGGCAGGCCCTTCCCAGGGTTCGAGGAGTAAAAGATCCTCCAAGGGCAGCACCCGGACGGGAGAGAACCGCCAGAAAAGGGGGTACACCCCCCAGTATACTCAATACACGGAGTTGTCGGACTCCCAAGAGCGTGTGTACTTTGCTACTAGGCAAAATACACACTACCGGAGACCACAACCGTTGTACAAAGATAGCTCCCGGAGAGATCCGAGCAAGAGATGCGAGTACCACAATGACATCGGTCATAGCACCAATGAATGTAAGAACCTCAAGGACGAGATCAAAAATCTAATCCGATTAGGCCACCTCTACGAGTGGATCAAAAATAGGTTGCCCCACCTCAATCCGGGACAGGCGACTGTGGGTATGCCTCAGGGAACACCGGGGGGTACAGCAGGGGCATTGGCTCCAGCTGCTCCCACGGGCGACGCCCAGCATATCCCCGGTCTGCCGCCCCGGCCTAATGGGAGGGTAGCCATGATCTCCGGAGGTCCCCATATCGGAGGAACTACTCGTAAGGAGCTTAAGCGATACGCAGGGGCCGCGAAACACAATGAGGTGTGGGAAGTTACTCAACTCCCAGCTCAAAGGCCCCGGTTGATGGACCAACCCATCACGTTCACGGAAGAAGACGCCAAGACGGTGCGCTTCCCTCATCATGATCCTTTGGTCATAGAGACCCCCATCGCGAATAAAGTGGTGGCCAGAGTCTTAATCGACAATGGAAGTTCCGTGAACCTACTCTTCAAGGAAGCCTTCACCGCGATAGGCTTGATGGATCGGGACCTCTCACCCAGTGGGTCCCAGCTCACAGGGTTTAACGGGACGACACTTATCCTAATGGGAAAAGTAAGGCTCCCAGTCACCTTGTGCCCGGACACCCCAGAGCACATTCAAATACTACACTTTCGTAGTGGTGGACTGTCCAACAGCCTACAACGCGATCCTCGGCCGACCGGCCTTGGTAGACTTTGGCGCAGTCACATCGATTCGGCACCTGTGCCTGAAGTTCCCTACCCGGGAGGCCAGAATCGGAACTGTGAGGGGAAACCAGGGGGAAGCGAGACAATATTACAATGTCGCAACCCACCTGCCCGTGCTAATGGTCCGGGAGTCAGCTGAGCCAGAAATGGCTGAAGAGGATGAGTTGGACCCCCGTGTGGGGTCCGAAAGAATTGTGGAACCAATGGAGGACGTCGAGGAAGTATCAGTGTGCGACCTCGACTCCACCAAAGTACTCCGGCTAGGGAAGAACCTAGATCCGGAGGAAAAAGAAAAAATAATAAAAACACTGAAGGGCGCCATCGACATCTTTGCATGGCGCCAAGAAGACATGACTGGCATAAGCCCTCATGTCATCACCCACATACTCAACGTCAATCCGGACATGCCCCCCGTCCAGCAAAAGCGACGCCCGCTTGACTCGGTGAAAGCCGAAGCTCTGGAGAAAGAGGTGGACAAGCTTTTGACTAACGGCATGATCCGCGACGTATACTATCCGGAGTGGCTGGCCAATCCGGTCCTGGTGCCCAAGCCGAACGAAACTTGGCGAGTTTGTATAGATTTCACCGATCTAAACAAAGCTTGTCCGAAGGACTGCTTCCCGCTACCCAGAATCGACCAGATGGTAGATGCTACTTCTGGATTCAAACTGCTATCCTTCATGGACGCCTATGCTGGGTACAATCAAATAAAAATGCATACGGCAGACCAGGAGTGCACTAGCTTCAGGACCGATAAGGGGGTATACTGTTACTTAGTCATGCCCTTCGGACTGAAAAACGCCGGAGCAACCTATCAAAGAATGGTTAACCGGATGTTTAAAGGCCTCCTGGGGCGAAACATGGAGGTTTACGTAGACGACATGCTCGTCAAATCCAAAGCATGCAACAACCATGCAAGCGACTTGGAAGAATGCTTCGAAGTGGTCTGGAGATACGGCATGAAGCTCAACCCAAAGAAATGCACCTTTGGGGTCAAATCAGGAAAGTTTCTGGGCTTCATCGTCAGTCAAAGAGGGATTGAGGCAAATCCGGAAAAAATCCAGGCTCTGTTGAGCATGCCATCCCCCAAAAAGCATAAAGATGTGCAGAGCCTGACTGGAAAGGTAGCTGCTTTAAGCCGCTTCATCTCTCGGTCCACGGACAAGTGCATACCCTTCTTCAACGTGCTAAAGAAGTGCCAAAAGTTTGAATGGTCGAACGAGTGCGAGGAGGCATTCAAAAAGCTAAAAGAACACATGGCCAAGCCTCCTATCTTATCAAAACCCGTCCTCAGAGAAGACCTATTTCTTTATTTGGCTGTCTCCGAACACGCGGTCAGCGCTGCCCTAGTCCGGGAAGAAGAGAAAACTCAGCATCTCGTGTACTATGTCAGCAAGCGCATGATAGGGGCCGAAACAAGATACCCAGTCATTGAAAAACTGGTGTTTTGCCTCCTGATGGCGTCAAGGAAGTTGAGGCCATACTTCCAAGCACATCCGATCAAAATTCTGACCAATCACCCGCTCCGGCAAGTCCTCAAAAAACCTGAAGCGTCCGGAAGGCTCCTCACGTGGGCAATGGAGCTAAGTCAATTCGACTTGCACTACATGCCCTGAATTTCTATAAAAGGCCAAGCCTTGGCGGACTTCATTATTGAATGCAACGAAGCCGAGGCAACTGCGAATACGCCGGTACCGCCAATCCCCACATAGAGAGTATTTGTAGACGGAGCCTCCAATGAAAACGGTTCTGGAGCCGGAGTGGCTATGATATCACCAACCAGATTGCGACTCCAGGCGGCCCTACGGTTTGACTTCGCAACTTCAAACAATGAGGCCGAATATGAAGCCCTAATAGCAGGGCTGAAATTAGCAAAAGCTGTAGGAGCCAAAAGAGTGGAAGTCTATAGTGATTCCCAACTGGTCGTAAACTAGGTATCCGGAGAATACCAAACACGCGGCGAGCGAATGGCCGCGTACGTAACAATAGTCCGGGAGCTGCTCCACGAGTTCACGGACTACAAAATAGAAAGAATCCCCCGGGAAAAGAACGCTCACGCGGACTGTCTGGCTAAGTTAGCCTCGGATAGCGAAATCGAAGAGCTGGGGGTAGTACCAGTGGAACGCTTGGCAGAGCCAAACATCAAAATAAAAGAGACCACGCTAACGGTTGGGCAAGAACCCAGCTGGATGGTCCCCATCATAAAATACATAACAAAAGGTGAGTTGCCCTAAGAAAGGGCACTGTCTCGGAAGATTCAGTATCAGGCTCATCGTTATGTAATGATGGATCAAATTCTCTACCGAAGAGGACTCAGCATGCCTTATTTAAGGTGTGTATCGGACCCTGAAGCTAGACAAATCATGCTAGAGTTCCACGAAGGGTTCTGTGGAGATCATACGGGAGGACCCAGTCTCTCAAAGAAAATATTGAGACAAGGGTACTTCTGGCCAACAATGAAAAAAGATTGCATAGACTATGTCCAAAAGTGTGATTCATGCCAAAGGTACGCAAACATACCGAGAGCTCCTCCAAATGAAATCACCCTGATGACTAGTCCCTGGCCCTTCGCGGTATGGGGAATAGATCTTATTGGGTCCCTGCCAACAGGAAAAGGAGGAGTAAAGTATGCAATAGTAGCAGTAGACTACTTCACCAAATGGACGGAGGCTGAGCCTATGAAGACAATAACTGCTAAAAAAGCACTGGACTTTGTTATTAAAAACATAGTGTGTCGATATGGCTTGCCTCACAAAATAGTCTCTGACAATGGAAAGCAATTCGATTGTGAGGAATTTACTGATTTCTGCAACCAACACGGAGTAGTGAAAAGCTTCTCCGCGGTGGCCAGACCTCAAACAAACGGTCAAGCAGAAGCAGTCAATAAAATCCTGAAGGTCACCTTGAAGAAAAAGCTGCTGGCCTGCAAAAACAACTGGCCTGAAGAGTTGCCAAGAGTGTTATGGGCCTACCGGACGACCCCCAGAACCACGACTGGCCACTCGCCTTTTTCAATGGCGTACGGTTGTGAAGCGATGGTCCCGGTAGAAACGTTATTCCCATCCCACAGGAGGACGACTTACGATCCAGCCACAAACCAAGCTTTGCTTCAAGAGGCTTTGGATCAAGTCGAAGAACTCCGGGATGAGTCTTAAATACGGATGGCAACTTATCAGAAGAAGGTGACCAAGTATTTTAACTCTAAGGTTAAAAACAGAAAATTTGCTATTGGGGATATGGTCTTAAGAAGAGTCTTCCTAGCCACCCAGGAACCCGGAGTGGGGGTACTTGGGCCAAATTGGGAAGGACCATATGAAATCGAGGACGAAATCGGCTCCGGCATTTACAAGCTAAAAAGAATGGATGGAACCATTGTGCCAAGGGCCTGGAATGCCGATCACCTCAGAAAATATTACCAATAGCCAAAAATGTAACTTAGACTTTGTTTAAAGAGTTTGTACCGTCCAAATGTATGCCTCCCCCACATGTTGAATAAAACTGAGTGCCTTAAAAACAAAGTTTCTATGCCACTCAGGGGGGTACTAGGGTATACCGCACAGACAGACAGAAAACAAACTAAGTAAAATATCCTGACCCAAAGGGCAGGTCAAAAAAAAAGGAAAAGCATGCACAAAAATAAAAAGCATAAATATAAAAATCCTGATCCAAAGGACAGGTCAAAAAAGAGAAATATGTGCGTCAAAAGAGATCACATATAAATATCCTAGCCCAAAGGGCAGGTCAAAATATATACAAATGGCCCGGGGACAGGCCTTAAAAATTGTCTCCCCTTTAAATAAAAAACAGCTACATAAATGTATTGTCTCAAAGTAGCTGTATGTAAATAAATATATATAAAAAGAAAATATATAAAAGAAGTGGGTGGAATCCTAGTTGTACTGGGTTAATCTCGAGCAGCTCAGTCAATGCGCGGAGGAAGGCGAGGTCCGATGCGCGCCTCTACCATGGCATCAAGCTTCTTCTTCTTCTCCCGAAATTTGGCAATCATTTCCTCAGGTTTGGGGTAGAAGGTAAGCTTGATATTTTGGTCGTTGGTAGACCAAGCCATGAAGACTCCATCATCGAAGCGCTTAGGGCACCGACCGCAGGAAACGGGAGAAAGAAGCTCAGCTCTTTTTGCCTTCTTGGAGGCTTGTTCCTTGAAGTCCCTGAGCTCCTTCAGCTCCGCGGCTAGAGCGGCCCTGGACTCTAAGTTTGCTTGGTGAGTTTCCTCTAAGGATCTCACCTTGGCAACCATCTCGTCCAAGGCTTCCCTGGCCTCCCGGAGCTCCCATTTGGCATTTGCAGTGGTCTCACCCTCCGCCCTCAACTCCTCTTGATGCTTGGCCTCCAGCCTGTCTCTCCGCAGGGCCTCATCCCGGATCATGGCCTCCGCCTGGGCTTCCCTCCGCTTGGCCTCCTCCTCATTGGCCTTGGCAGCAGCCTCCCGGCGCTCAGCAGCCTCCTGGTAAAGCTGCCTCTCCGCAGTAAGATCCTGAAGGACCTTCCTGACTTCGTTCATGTCCCCAAAGTCAGACAGAACGAAGCCATGGTTGATTATGTTCTTGGAGAGGCGGCCAGCTTCAGCAGCAAGCTAAACAACAACGTAAGTGTAAGAAAGAATCTCCAAAAAGAATAAGGGGAAAAGCAAAATCACGAAGCACTTACCACAGTGAGGGAGTGGCTGAGATCCTGGACTTGGAAGATGGAGTTCAGGGAGGCACAAGTAGCGAACCGCTTAGGCGCGCACCGGGTAAGCTGAGAAGCAAACTCGCCAGTCATCTCCGCGGCGAAGGGAGCCAAGGTGGGCCCAAGGAAGCAACAGAACCAGTCCGATAGGGGGTCCAAATTTAGGTCCCACGGATCCTGGTACTCTGGGTTGTTGATGGTGTCTTGCACCTCAACCCGAAGAACCCTCCTAAGGGCTTCCACCTCAACAAACCCCCGGGAGTATTCATCCATGGCATAGTTATGCTTGGCTATCCGGAGCTCCTGCCTCGCCTCGTCTCCAGGAACCGGAGTCAGCACAATGTTGGGAGGGGCAGTATGCTCTTCCATGGGAGAGACCCCACCATCAAGACCGTGGGCCGGAGTATCAGCTCTCCGAGGCCGCTTGGGCTCTTCCTGGGCAATCATTTTGCCCTTACGCTTGCGAATCAGAGCAATTTCTTGCTCTTCTTCACCTTCTTCAACTTCCTCAGGAAGAGCCCGGAGCCCTCCTGCACCTTCTTTAACTTCCTCAGAAAAGCCCCATTGCTTTTCTTGACTTTCTCCCGGCAGCACCTCCTCGTCATCCACTAAATCAATAGTGTCGGGGGGAGCGCTGGAAGAAATCTTTAGAGCAGGGGCCATCGGGGAAGAAGTAAAGGCAGGAGGAGCCTCAGGAGTGTAAACCCCAGCAAGCTGATCTAAGATGGCGTCCATGGAAAAACCTGCTACAACAAAAGAAAGCAAGTGTTAAAACATCCGTGGGAAACCACCAACACAAGATATGGAAAATAAGCTAGTCCTACCCTGACTTTCTAATTCGGCCCTAGCAAAGTTCCGAATTTTTATGCTGGCAGCATCATCTCCGAGATAGCTGTCTGAAGGCCGGAACCAGCTGGATGTAATTTAAGTTGAGGGACCTAAGGGAACGGGCTCCGGAGGACCAGAACCCATCCGAGATCGACCTAGGAAATCTCCTAAGTTTGAAAAATAAAATTCCTTCAAGTGATCCCCCCACCGGGTCGAGGGCATCCTAAACCTATAAAGACGCTCGTCGAACCCTACAGGCCTACGACTGGAATACTCGCCAACAGAAGGAACATAATGAATTACCAAAGGAGACTTACCGTCGGCGCCGGAAGTACTGGCACCAGGAGCCCCAGTGTTCGGCTCTGGAACCAAAGGCTGTGGCCTGGGAGCCCTTCTCTCCGTTGAATCCCCAATGTGAAGGGGCTTCCCGGCAATCGCCTGACTCCTTATCTCCACCGGGCTCCCCACGCGGAGCGTCCTCCCGGAAGCCGCCTGGGCCTTAGAGTACGCCTTCTCCTGGGCCTTCCGGTAGAGATACTCCTGGTATTTCTTCTTTGCCGAGGCGATGATCTCGTCCCGGAAGGTCTTCTCCGCGACCGGTGCCCTCACATTGGGGCAGATGACCCGGAAAAGGTTAGAGTCCTCCACGGATTGATGCGGAAGGATGAGTTTTGCCTTCCTACAGTTCTCCGTAGTGACCAGACCCCCAACGTCAAGATCGGCCCGGTCGTAAGAGGCAAAGGCCTGGGCTCTCCGAAGAAAGGCCTGAGTAGGTGCAGTCCGTTCATAGGGAGGAATCCTCACCCACTCAGTAAGGAGCTCCGGGTGGTCCACTGCCCGGAACCCGGAGGAGAAGAAAAAGCGATGGCGGTACTCCTTGACATGAGTCTGCCTGTTATACGGGACCACCCCTTCGTTAGCAGGGTGGGCCCGGAACCCATAATAACCGTCCTTAAGTTTGTCCCCCTTCTTGGGGACGGAAACAAGTTCATAAAAATACAAAATTTCCGCCGGGCGGGGAGATCCCCATCCTCGGGCGGCATAAAAAATAAATAAGCCTGAAAGCATGCGGTATGCTTGGGGAATAAGTTGGTATGGCGCAAGGCCGACAAAAACTAGAAAATTAACAAAATAATCCTAAAGAGGAAGCATGGCCCCGGCCATCAGATGCGTTTGGCTCCAAGCCCCGAAGCCGCCGTAGTTGTGGTTGGGCGTCTCCGCGTCGCGAGGTGGCCGGTGGTAAGTCCATGAGGTGGAAGGCTTGATTCCAGCAACCTCCACAATGTTCTCCAATTGATGGGGACAGGTCAAGGTGGAGTAAAGCTCAGCCGCTTCCCATTCGGTCGCCCGGGACTTATACCCCTCCTGGGCAACGGGTCCCAGGGAGATCTCCTCAAGGGTAGCCATGCGCTTACCACTTTTCTTTGATGACTTTGAGCCAGAAGCAGACATTTTTCTATTCTGTAAAAAGAGTAAGATTCCAGCAGTTAGGTCCCATACCAAACCCTAAAATAAGGAAAAGGGAATGGGGGTCCCCTAACCGCTGGAAAGAGGCCCCCTCCGGACACGTGTCACACAGGAAACCCTGGAAGGATTCCCTGGACAAGTGTCGGGTGCAGTAAATTCACAGAAGACGGCTTTACGCGATAAAGAAAACAGAAAGAAAAGGGTCTGTCCTATGCCCTAAGCAACCATTATACGAAGAACGTATGGCCTTCTACAAAGAAAATACACAATAACAACAGAGGCGTGACAATAGCAATCCTATCACTAGAGCAGTAAACTCAAACAGACTATATGAAGGATTTAAACACTTGCATGCCCAGAAATCTCGAATGCAAACCCAGAAAAGAACAAACAGATAAGTAATAGCATGCCATTCAATAATAAAGCAAAGGATGCAAAAAACTTACGATGAAGTGTTGAACTGGGGGTCCTGCTGCGAGTCAAGTAAAGACAAGAAGGACTGGTAGCAGCGAGCGAAGAAGAACTGGGAAAATCGCAAAGTGTTTAAAGGCCTTGTTCTAGGTCTGAGAATTTTCTCTCTAGGAAATTTGAGCAAAGTTGGCAAGAAATGGGAAGTAACCGAAATGAAGAAAAGGTGGTGGCTTTTATAGGCAAAAATGCATGAGGAACAGACGTCATCACCTACCAATCGAACGGTGGGGGAAGCGCACGATTCAAATGCTCAAAGATCGATGGACCAGATTGATTTACAATAAAGGCGGTGGAAACGCTTGAGTATCCGTCTGACACCATTAATGCGCCGTGTCAATCAATGGGCGTGAAACGAATCGACCCCTGCAAAAAGTGAATCCCTGCATTAAAAGCCATCATTAAATACACCCTCACGCGCTCAAAGCTCGTGCCAGGAAACCGAGGAGTCAACCGGAGGCACTTGAACAAGCCTTGTTTCATTTTTCAAATAAACAAGGCTTGGGGGGTAAATGTTGCCCCTAATTTCGCCCAATATACGTGGACCAATTAGACAGGGACATGTGGATCAAGCAATTTAGAATATTTGCTAAGTCTTTATGCCATAAGGTAACGTCCAGGACGTAGGTCCCGGAGAAGGCACATGGAACTCAATATGCTCCCGGAAGCCCATATAACGCTACGGCATCTCCGCGAGGTGTCAGGTTTCTCCTGAGCAATCAAGTCGCATTAAATGCCGCATGGGAGGAAGCGTGTTGGGACTGCTACACGCAATAAAGTCTGACGGCACAACCTCCAACCAGCAGCGCCACAGTAATGATCGTTTAAGTTTAGCGACGGCTACACTGTGAAGAGTCACGTCAATCAAAAGGCAAAAAGGACATTCCACATAAAAACCCTACAGCACCTAGGGATTTGACCATGCATTACCCATGGTATATTCATTGGGAATACCCAATTTTATGGATACTTACAGATACACTTGTAAGGACAATTCTAGGGATTACCCCACCAAAAACACTATAAATACCCCCTCAAAGCTCCTTAAATGGGATCGAGAATCTTGGGCTGCATATGAGCAAGTAGAGTAAATACTCACCAAGAACATTCTCTGTATTTATAAGGGTGAAATTCTCCCAAGTATATTCTCTGTATTAAATACATCCATAAATAACAAAGACTCGTGGACTAAGGCTCATTAACACCCCAACCACGTAAAAATCCTTCTCTCACTTTCTTACAGCTCGGTAATTTTATAATATTTTATTAGTTGCCGAAAATCCCGGTCAACAGTATCCATAAAGTTGGGTATTCCCAATGAATATACCATGGGTAATGCATGGTCAAATCCCTAGGTGCTGTAGGGTTTTTATGTGGAATGTCCTTATTGCCTTTTGATTGACGTGACTCTTCACAGTGTAGCCGTCGCTAGACTTAAATGATCATTACTGTGCCGCTGCTGGTTGGAGGTTGTGCCGTCAGAATTTATTGCGTGTAGCAGTCCCAACACGCTTCCTCCCATGCGGCATTTAATGCGACTTGACTGCTCAGGAGAAGCCTGACACCTCACGGAGATGCCTTAGCGCTATTCGAGCTTCCGGGAGCATATGAAGTTCTATGTGCCTTCTCCGGGGGCTGCGTCCTCGACGCTACCTTATGGCATAAAGACTTAGCAAATATTGTGAATTGCTTGATCCACGTATTCTTATCTGGTTGGTCCACGTATATTGGACAAAATCAGGGGCAACAATTACAAGATAATGCGAAAAAAAAATTAAAAATATTGAGAGTAATTTTTTAAAATTATTTGACTTGTAATTTTATAGGATATAAACTTACTCAGAAAAAAATATTTGATTTCTCTCCAAATAAATAATTTCATTTACTATCTCAAATGCATGTATTTCATTTCATTTTTTCTTTCATTATCTTTTTTGGTTGAATATAATAACACAAAAAGAAAAATCATAGGTACACCATAAAGATAGATAACAAGAATTTAAATTTGTTCCATGAAATTGATCATAGTTCTATTTTTTTTCTACAAGCGAGTTGTAGGCGGTTAAGCGGTTAAGCTTTCCTGAAGTTGTTGGAATAGCTCCATGATTTTCTCGAAATATGTAATTTGTTATATATAAATAAACTTCGTGTCTGAGATGATATACTTATTGATAACTTAATGTTAAAATAATTTTATGTATGGTAACAAATTAAACATTTTATTTGATTAATTTATAAAATATAATTAATTAAAATTTTCTAATTATAACCAAATTTAATTATCAAATATATCAATTATTCGATTTAATTATTAAAATATTCTGACAATTAATTGTGACATAAATATGTCACTTATAATTAACGGCCCAAGCTCACTATTCATCTTTTAGTAACTCTATCCAAGAGAATTAATGAGAACTTGGAAGCACAAATGACCAAATACTCATCATAGATGAATAGAAAAAAAAGATATTTATTTAATTAATTATAAACCCATATCTAAAATAGAAAGTAGCATCTTATATACATTTACTAATAAGTGTTCCTATCCCTTGTTATCCCATGTAGGACTTTTTGCGTTAATCCTATGTGAAATTTTTGCACCATTACATATTTCACTTCTCACATCTTTATAAAAATTCACAAAAAGTTCCACCATATGGTGATTAGTATTCTTAATGGTACATAGTGATGAGTATTATTATTATTATTATTATATATATATTTTTTATAATACTTGTGGATTAGTTCTTTTAGATAAAAAGATCTCAAAATAAGTCTTTAAAAAGTTAGCTGTCGTCTAAAAAAGAGTTTCAGAAAGCTAAAATCCCATTTGGAAGTTGAGAGTTGAGAGCTCAGGATCGTCATTTGGAACAAAAGTTTAACGACTTGGAAGAGGTAGGGACTCAACTTGATTATGAGAGTTGATTTTATATGTGTTGAATAACATTAGACATATTTTAATTTTTATGATTTCTAAAATGTTTGAAAAATTAAAAACTTAACCTGCATATTTCTTTGGATTGTTCTGGAGCACTGAGTGCCAAATATTTATGCAGGTTATGATTTTTTAGGTTTATTCAAAATACAATCCTTATGCTATCAGAATTTCTAAAATAAAAGAAATATGTTCTTTTGTCATTCTTATTTGTCTGCTTTCGGTTTTACTAATGAGAGCCATGTTGATCATGATTTGTGCATATTATTATTTCACGACCTAGTCTCCGTGTTATCATAGGTAGACCAGGTGTGCACTCACCTGTAGGTGAAAGAGCTAGAGTTTGTACAGGAAGTAAATTGAATATGAGCCTCGGTATTATGGTAGTTATCAGATGCGACTACCCAGTTTTGGATGTCGTTTTTTATGATTGATATTGAGAGTTATGGGTCTAGTGGATAGTGTGATATGCACGAGTAGCTTATCTCTTGTGGTTATTTGTGGTCTCTTTATTTTTTTTTTATACATGATGATGATGACAAGATGTTTTGTTTTAAAATCTAACCATGCAGGAATTTTTATTAAACTACTGGTCCTTTGATAATAGTTGTTTTCTTACTGAGACCCCTATATTTCTTCTTTCAGAAACTCAATTTAATACTTGTTGATGAAGGAGAATTGTTGATGGAGAACGATGTGATTAGCTTAGTCTTATCTTAATTAATAATTAACTATTTTTTAAAACTCTGAATATGAATCTAATTATTGATGGATGGTCTGTACCATTTAAATAGCTATGAACGAATATGATGGATCTATAGTATTATTTTAGTATTTTACAAATTATTAAATCTAATCATGGTGATTACATAATTGTGGAGATATTATTGTTCTATATAGATTGATGGATCCTATTTTATTACACTTATTTTCTATTTATTATAGAAGTTATTCTATTATTTTAAATATGTGTTTTATTTAATTTTTTAATATAAACTAAAGGAACGCTTGTAAGTATTATTTTTCAAAAAGGGTCAAAGTGTGATCTTTGACCACCTAAATTATGGATTTTACATTTATGCTATAGCTCAGAGTCCAGGTTGTGATAGAAAAATAGTATCAGAGCACAAGATTTAAATCCTCAGAGTGTGTCACCAAATAGATTAAATTTTCTTAAGATAATAATAATAATAAAAATTAATTATTGTATTTCTCGTATATTCAGGGCCGGCCCAAGCATTGGGCAGCTTAAGCCATTGCACAAGGCCCTCATTTTTTTAAAGTCTAATTTTTTTTTTTTTAAAGAAAAAGACTATTTTTTTCTTTTTTTTTTCCCCTATTATATATACATAAATAAAAAATTTATAATTGAAAATTTATAAACGAATCTTAGAAAAAAAAACTAGTAATAGAATTGTAGTTTTAATGTACATAGTTTTTTTTTTATTATTTTTAAAGGGTCCAATTTTAAAATTTTACACAAGTCCCTCAAAATGCTTGGGCGGCCCTGGGTATATTAAAGCTTATGTATAAAGAGCTAACATCTATTCCTCACTAACTTGTTAGCTTTTGATACAAAGACTAAAGAAAACATATCTAAGACGAAGTGTAGCAGGAGGGGATGCCTACAAAGAGAAGAAAAATGAAAAGAAAGTGTGCAGCTAATGCCGCTTAGGCTAATTACCCTCTTCCACAGGTTGAATTCCATATGAAAATAATTTTTGAAAATTTTCGAGTAATTCACGCTGAATAGATGTTTCACAAAGTTCAATATATGAAACAATGCATTTCATGATCTAATCCGTAGGAGCAGATTAATCTCACACGAGGGAAATCACTTAAAGAGTGAAAAATATATTACACACTTTGCTCTTAGAGCTCTCAATCTCTCTAGTTCTCCCTAATTACAATAAAGAAAGTCTTAGACTATATATATAGTAACTGATTTTGGTCGAATAACTAACATATTTTAGTTAGTTGCTGAGGTGTCAAACTCCATTCTAAATTCTAATAGCCATTATTTGGATTTTCCCAGTCTAAAATTCATATAAATAAATTTTCTTGGATAAGTTATAACAGGATTCTTGCTCAAATGTTTATGTTTTGATTAGAAGATTATTTTAGAAGGTCAGACTAATTTGAAACTCACAAAAATTCAAAGCTATGTTCTCCCTTGTATGATTTCAAAGAAGCCTTCGAATACAATGCATTAGACAAAAATTCAAAGCTATGTTCTTATTATATTTTTCATTCTTGGTTTAAATATCTATATATATATAGATGTGTAATCTGTAATACAGAAACATGTTTCATATTAATGAGTGAATGCAGTATTTGAAACTTGGAACAATAACCAGATTTAAGTTTTGGTTGAAAAAAAAGAAGGTTTTTTTAAGTTAATAATAATTAGCTTTTAATCTCTAATATTTGATACACAAAGACAAAACCCACATTATTTACAGATTGAAATTTATCTCCTTCTTTTTTCTATAAAATCACTCCATCTTACACCTTTACATAATATATAGTTTATACAAAATGTAATTGGAAAGTACATAAACAAAATATAATTTATCACAGTAGGGTTATGCATTCTTTGTAAATGCAATTAGATCAACTGAAAATTGCAACCAGCTCATTATATTATTCTTGTGTATTATTGTGTTGCATTGTTTATGTTGTGTGATTGATTCAAAAATTTTAATAACAAAATTAAAGTATAATTAGAAAAAGCCTGACTCAATTACAAAGTTAACTCAAAATTTTTGTTTTCGGTAGTAAATCAAAGATTTCAATTCAAAGAACATGTACAAATTGTGAACATTTTTTTAAAGGCAAGACTTTTTGTTTTTTTTTTTTTTTTTTTTGAAGAGAAGTGGGTCAACAGAGGTAGTTGATCCCTCTTTGGCTGATGTAGGAGTGTAAATGGATTTGATTTGGCTATGATCCGATCCGAACCGATCCAAATCATGTAATGATCTGTCGTGCCCTGTTCTGTTAAATTAGATTTAACTTGACTTATTAGGATCGAATCTGATCTGACCTGTTATTATTTTTTTAATTTTATCAGGGTCCCGGGTCCTAGGTTTGGGTCCTGGGTCATAAGTTTGCGTACCAGTTTAAGTCCCAAGTTTAGGTCCGAGTTTAGGTCCGGGTCCGTGTCCGTGTCCAGGTCTCGAGTCCTAGGTCCGGGTTCAGGTCGGGTTTGAGTTTCAGGTCCAGGTCTGGGTCCGAGAGCGACGTTAAATGTCAAGTCATTATTAGGTATTATTTTTTTATTGGTATATTTTTAATAAAAATAATATATGATTTGGACCAATCAGTGATTACCACGTGACAATTTACTTAATACTTAACAAAAAAAATACTTACAGAATTCTAAAAATATATTTATATTTATTTGTAAGGAAGAGGTTTCAATGGTTACATTTTTATTGTAACCATCATGGTTACATTTTTTTAAGCCATTGGATTACTATTTAATGGTTGTGATTAATTTGGAAATTAAATAAAAATAAATAAAAAATAACTTGTAACCTGAAAGTAACCTGATCATTTATTTCCTTATAAAACTTTAATTAAGATTAATTATATTTTAAAATTAAATTAATTATAATTATTAATTAATTTTTTGCAATTTATTACTATATAAGGATCTTTTAGCAATTTATTTTTTTATACTTAAATTATTTAAAATTTTATAGCTTAAAATTATACACATATAATTTCATAATTTAAATTTTATTATACTTGTAATCTTAATTTTAAATTATTACGCATAATTATTTAATTTTTTTTATTTAGATATTTAAAAAAAAAATGAAATAAGTTGAAGGATTTTTTTTTAAAAAAAATGGCTGCACTTGTTATCGATTGATTAGCTTGAGGCCTCATACTTAGTTCATATAATTGTAACAAAATAATTAAATATTATTTAAAAATAATTAATTATTTAAAAATTTATTATAAGAAGAGAATTTTAATTTGTGTCAAAAGAAGTTTAATTTTTGTAAAAAAAATAATTTTTTTTGTAAATATTATAATTAAATGGCTTAATTATTAAAATAATTCAAGTAAGGATTTAAATATAAATATTAATTACTAAAAGAGGTCTTGTTAAATATTTAATTAATTATTTTAAGAAAATAGTTAATTATAATTAAATAATTCTAAAAAAGGAATGTCTATTTAATTAATTATTTTAAGAAAATAGTTAATTATAATTAATTAAATCTAAAAAAGGAAAGTCTACCTATTAGTAACCTGCTATTACAGGTTAAAGAAAAATGTAACCATATGGTTACAATAAAAATGTAACCATTGAATAGTCACCCTTATTTGTAATCGAAATTAAATTTAAATATTTATACGGCAAATTAATTTTTAAAATTATACAAAATAATATTAATATTTTTGTTGAAATAAAACTTATTAGAAATTAGAAATTGGCTTAAACCCACGGAAGAGTTAACTCTTGAGGCTTCCACCACCACCACCACCACCACCGTGACCCTCGTGTCTCTTCGGCGGCGACCGTCCCTGGCTCACTGAGTGGGTTCCAGTCCTCCCTCGGCGGCAGCTTTACTCTCACACAGTGTCTACCGTCTCAGCACAGTTAACCAAACAAACCAATGATAGAAACTGTCCGAGTTGATGAGCATCCGATTCCGACCTCTCTCGGAAACCTTCTCCAGCTCTATCTCCTTCCATCACCATCGAAAACTCTCTTCTTCTCTTCAGAGCTCGGCCCATGCTGCCACGCCCGAACCATTTTATATCAATCTCTCGCGAGCCTGTGTAGAACAGTGTAAACGGATTAGAGCACGCAATGTGTTCGACGAATTGCCTGAGTTATTAACTCAAACGTTAAAAAATGGGAAGATTATCCATGGTTACAGCTTGAAACTTGGGGTGGAATCTAAAGGGTTTCTGGGAAACTCCATTGTTGATCTTTATGCCAAGTGTGGTAACGTGGGTTATGCCGAGAAGGTGTTTGATCAGCTTGAGAACAAAGATGTATTTGCTTGGAATTCGGTTCTTTCAATGTACTCAAAGTTGGGTTTTTTGGAACATGTTCATGACTCATTTGTTTCATTGGTTAGTTCTGGGGTTTCGCCAAATGGGTTCACTTTGGCCATGGTTTTGTCTTCTTCTGCTAGATGTGTGGATGTTGACATTGGTAGACAAGTTCATTGTTGTGTTGTTAAGATGGGTTTTGAGTCAAATTCATTTTGTGAAGGTGCACTTATTGATATGTATTCCAAATGCAATCTCGTGAGTGATGCTCGCCGGGTTTTTGATGGCTCTACTGAGCTGGATACAGTTGGTTGGACAGCATTGGTGACAGGGTACGTTCAAGCTGGTTTGCCCGAAGAGGCGCTTAAAGTCTTCGTAGAGATGAGGAAAGTTGGCCTCATTCCTGATCAAGTTGCTTATATCACTGTAATTAATGCTTGTGTTGGTATAGGAAAGCTAAGTGAGGCTTGTGATTTGTTTGCTGAGATGCCAAACCCGAATGTTGTGGCTTGGAACGTGATGATTTCGGGACATGCTAAGGCGGGTTATGAGGTAGAGGCTCTAATGTTTTTCTTGAGAATGAGAAAAGCTAATGTAAAACCAACAAGATCTACACTAGGAAGTATTTTAAGTACGATTGCTAGTTTAGGAGCATTAGATTATGGCTTGATAATTCATTCTTATGCCGTTAAACAGGGCTTGGATTCCAATTTTTATGTGGGAAGTTCTCTGATCAATATGTATGCCAAGTGTGAGAAAGTAAATGCTTCAAAGAAAGTATTTGATGGTTTGGATGCTAAGAACCATGTGTTGTGGAATGCTATGTTAGGAGGTTATGTACATAATGGTTATGCATTGGAGGTCATTGAATTGTTCTCCAATATGAAAGAATGTGGCTTTAAGCCTGATGAATTTACCTACACTAGCATTTTGAGTGCATGTGCTTGCTTGGAGTTTCTAGAACTAGGTCGCCAATTGCATTCGATTATTATCAAGAACAAAGTTGCACTCAATTTGTTTGTTGGAAATGCATTGACAGATATGTATGCTAAATCAGGGGCTCTAGAAGATGCTAGGAAACAATTCGAGCTCATTAGGAATAGAGATAAGGTTTCTTGGAATGCAATCATTGTTGGGTATGTTCAGGATGAGAATGAGGTTGAGGCTTTCAACATGTTCCAAAGAATGAATTCGGACGGTGTGATGCCTGATGAGGTTTCCTTGGCCAGTATACTGAGTGCTTGTGCAAATGTACAAGCACTTAATCAAGGGCAACAAGTCCATTGTTCCGCAATTAAATCTGGTCTCGAAACTAGTCTTTATGCTGGCAGCTCTCTTATTGACATGTATGCCAAGTGTGGAGCCCTTGAAGTTGCATATGAAGTTTTCTCTGCTATGCCTCACTGGGGTGTGGTCTCCATAAATGTTCTTATTGCTGGGTATTGTCAAATCGATTTAGACAAAGCTAAAACTTTATTTCAAGAGATGCAGTCTGCTGGATTGAGCCCTACTGATATCACTTATGCAAGTCTTTTGGATGCCTGCAATGAACCTACTATGCTAATATTGGGAAGGGGAATTCATTGTGTGGTAGTGAAAAGGAACCTTTTGTATGGTGGTTGTGATTTCCTAAGAGTCTCTCTTTTGGGCATGTATTTGAAATCCCAATGCAAAGTGGAAGCTGAAATTCTGTTCTCGGAGTTTCCAAATCCAAAAAGCACAGTACTATGGACTGCCATTATCTCAGGACTCACACAAAATGATTGCAGTGAGGAGGCTTTGCAGCTATACCAAAAAATGCATAGTGACAATGCTCTACCAGACCAAGCCACATTTGCTAGTGTCCTTCGAGCATCTGCTGTCTCGTCTTCTTTGATCGATGGCAGAGAGATCCACTCCCTTGTTTTTCACACCGGTTATGATCAAGATGAACCAACATGTAGTGCCCTTGTCGACATGTATGCTAAATGTGGGGATGTCAAAAGCTCTGTGCAAGTTTTCCAAGAGATGAGAACTAAGAAAGATGTCATTTCTTGGAACTCCATGGTAGTTGGGCTTGCTAAAAACGGCTACGCAGATGATGCACTAAGTGTCTTTGATGAGATGAAGCAAAAACATATCATGCCAGATGATGTGACACTCCTTGGTGTTCTCACTGCTTGCAGCCATTCAGGAAAAGTAATTGAAGGCCGAGAAATATTTAACAGTATGGTAAATAATTATGGAGTTCAGCCGAGGGTGGATCACGTTGCGTGCATGGTTGATCTTCTTGGCCGGTGGGGTTTTCTTAAAGAGGCAGAAGAACTTATCAACAAACTAAACTTCGAGTCAGATGTTATGATTTCGGCTACATTGCTTGCTGCCTGCAAACTGCACGGAGACGAGTTGAGAGGGCGGCGTGTGGCTGAGAAACTCATCGAGTTAGATCCTCAAAACTCGTCGCCTTATGTGTTGCTTGCTAACATATATGCTGCATCAGGAAACTGGAATGAGGTCAATTCTTTGAGGTTGAAAATGAGAGAAAAAGGGGTTGTGAAGTTGCCTGGTTGTAGTTGGATTCTAGTTGGACAGAAGACACATCTGTTTATGGCTGGGGATAAATCTCATCCCAATTTTGGTGAAATTAATGCAGTTTTGGAGTACTTGATAAAAGTTATGAAAGAAGATGGTTATGTTGTGGACATGGATAGTATTTTTCATGATGAAGAGTGAGAATGTCCACACCGAAAGATGTATATGTTGGTAGAAACTAACAACCATTTTTCTTGTCTTCAAGCATTTGGATCTCTTGTAACAAACAAAAATATCCTCAAGACAATACATGTTCAAACAAATTCATTTTTTTTTTAGTTTTGACTCTTAAAATATCAAAAGAATGATATCTTAGAAAAAATCTTTGGCTCATGAAAGAGCTTGGAGAAGGAAACGCAAACACGCCAATTAATTTTAGAGCAACGATAATCAGGTAGTACCATTTAAAATTGTAAATACGGGTCGACATTAGAATTTGAGGAATAAGATGAATGAGGTTCCATTCCAAAACCAATTGGCAATGGGAGGAGTAGCCTTTTTATCTTATATATCACAATTTATTTCCACACATTAGTAATGTGGGACTAGCTCTTAATACACCCTCCTCACGTTTAAGAGACCACAGGACCGAACGTGACATTTGAAAGAATCCCACAAGGTCAAATATCGAGAAATTTGTGGGTGTACGCGTCGGGAAATTTGTAGATTTGAAATTGGCACACATTGGCCGAAAAAGTCCCAAATGGAGGTTATAGGGAAGACAGCGGAAGTATCTATTTGGACCGGCGGCACTTTGGCTCACAACGGATCACAAACGGCTTTTTGGACCGGTGGCAATTTGGGCTCACAACGGATCACAAGTGGCTCTGATACCATGTTAGAATGTGGGAATAAGATGAATGAGGTTCTATCCCAAAACCAATTGGCAATGGGAGGAGTAGCATTTTCATCTTATATATCACAATTTATTTCCCCACATTAGCAATGTGGGACTAACTCTTAATAGAGATACGAGTACAATTTGACACGAAAAATATAGGTTCAACCACGATATTATAAATTATTAAGTTTTATTTTAATAAAAAAATTAATTCAGGGTCTTATTTGTATTATTTAAAAAAATACAAGTTTTATTTTATCATTTAATAAAATAGAAAGTCTATATAGTAACTTTTATAAAATACAAAGTCTATAATAGTATTTATCTAAAAAAAAAAATATATCAAAAGTGTAAACGATTAAAATTTCTCAAATAATTTAGTCATATATAAATAGTTTTGTTTTGAAGCTATTCATATTTTGATTTACCTTTTGTTAGACAATTAATTTATTAGCTGGATACTCCTGCATCATTTTGTCTTGTTGTGATTAAGATCACTTCTTCAAAAAATAAATAAATGAATAAATAAATAATTATCAACATTGTGTGATCAACTTTTCGTACCATCATTCATAATAAATCTTTACTATAAAAGGACAATCGTTTTATTGAGTTGCCAAATTCTTTTTCACATACAGACAAAATAAGCTGACAATTTGAAACACAAAACCCACTCATCTTTTATAATATTTGTACTAATTAAGAGACCTTAATTGTTGAACAAAGCGCATTGGCTGATAATCCAATATACATACATACATACAAGTATATTGATATGATAAAATTATTAAATAATAGTCAAAATCCTTTCCATTGATTATGAAAAGAGCCAATGAAGTGAAGAATGAAAAGATAAAGTATTTAGAGAGAAACACTAAATTTGGGACACAGAAGGTACAATGTACAAGTGAGGAAAGAAGAAGCTAATATAATAGATAGAGTTTCAAAACAAAACAAGAAGAAGAAGTAATAACACATATGAAAACCTATGAACACCAAAGTAATTATTTGAATTGAAAAACAATTTTGATGTGATAGAGACAATATCACATGTAAGTTCATAACTAATTTTGAAAAAAAATCACAATATTGTCACTTGCTTTCAAAAACTCATTCGCAAGACCACATTCTAATTTTCTTGAGTTACGGGAAAAAAGAAAAAAAGACATTTAATATAGAGCTAGGTAAAATGTCACTCAATTTCTTAATTAGAGATGAAAAAAAAAGAGTTCAACACTTTAATTTGATTAAGACTGTGTAGAATTTTTTGTAAGATATTTGAATATTAGAGTATGGTGAATTAACACTTATCAAGAATCAGATAAAACAAGAACTAAAGTACTAGAATGACTGAATCAAACAATAACATAAATTAAAAAATAAATGCGGAGTAAACTAAGTGAAATAGAGATAAAGTTTAATAAGGTTCATCACCCTTTTTTATGGTGACTAATCCCCGAGAGGAACTGTCCTTTTGGCTAAGCTTCATTCGATCTTCAATAATAGAGGAATACAAAGGAGAATACACATCAACTCACTATTTAGTGTGATCAAACACACATCCTCTTTAAGAACCCTTCTCACTCATTACAAATATAATCTAAATTCCTCTCTAGATCGTCACCTAAAAAAGTAGAACTCAAAGTCTTATATATGCAGCTTAATAAAAGGGATGCCCAAGTTAGTAAACTAAAATAACTAACTTGGGAGCTGACTGGACAAATCTGCAACATCTAGTTAGTCACCAGATGAGATTAACAGTATGAGTATACTAAGTTACTAAAATCTCCCACAAATCCACTTATTTTAGTCACTTGGTAAAAGATATGCATGCATCCCTTTAAAGTTTTGACTGTTCCACCTATTGTGCTTCTGAAAATAGAGAACTTTTAGTGCTCTTCAATGTTCAGCAAGTTTAGCCAATGCCTAAAATTTTCTCTTGTTACACTCTTGGTGAACATATTGTTAGAGATATTATTACAATGGAAGAAAATCAAAATATTACAACTCTATTGTAATACAATACAAGGACCAACAAAGAGATTAAATAAATGTTACAACAACATAATATACAATATATATACACTATATATATTATATATAAGAAATGTAGAAGAAGATAAGAACACATGCAATATAAAATATGTATATATATATAAACACTCACTCACAACCTTGAGTGTAGATTAGTGGGGATCACCATGACTTGAACAAGGTATTACACCTTTGTCCAAAAGCTTATTTCCCCCTATCTCTAAGCACTAAGGGAACTCTCTAGGAAATAGCTTTAGGAATTATCAAGCCTTAGAGTTTTCTAGCAATGTGCTTTTTTGATAGAAAACTTCATCTCTCAATGAGCACATTAGACTCATTTATATAGTGTTTAGGTGATCACTCTTAGGATTCAAACACACCATCTCATTTCTCTCATATAATGAGCATTAATATAATTGTAACAACTATATTTTATAAGATTTGAATCCTATCATCAATTTTGTGTAACATCTCTTTTATTACACAAAAATATGATCAACAAAAAGAAGTTACAAAATAATTAATCTTGTAACTCCTCTCCATATTACAAAGTGTAGGTTACAATATTAGGTTAAATAAATCATATGTTACACAATTCATTTACCAAACACTTAATATATATTATTCACATAATATATATATTACCACATTTTAATCTACACTTATTATATTATAAAATAATATAACAATCCCCCACTAGATTAAAATATGTGACACACTTGTAACACACTTGTATATTTATTTAATCAATCAAAATATTATATCAAAATATAATATTCCCCCACTTTTATTGAATAAATACACACTTTTAAAGAAGTCTTGCTTAGGTGCATTAGGTAAAATGTCTTTCGACTTGAATTTTACCTTAGTGTAGTTACCACAAAGTTTGATGAAATTTTGGTTGCCGTAGCATTGAACCACTATTCCTTTACTACAAACTGGTGATAACACACACACCCTCGCTAATGCTCACTTGAGACCGCATGTCTCGCTCTTGCACCGTTAATGGCCATGTGCAAAATTCCAATTCATAGACTCTCTAGAGAATACTCCCAATTCTCATAAGAGGCGGCACCACCTCTAGCCCATATAGGTGGAGTTTTAGTGTCTCACCACTCTTTAGACACTTCTTAAGCTTAAGTGAGTTTTCTTAAGCTTAAGCTCCATTAAAAAACCTTTCGGTTTTAACCCTCAATTTTCACAACATGTACTCATTCATAGATGGGACAATTGAGTACCATATTCACTCTATTGACTTGTTATTACCTATTGAACTTAAGACTAGATGTTTACTAGTGTTAAGATAGGTTACCATCAATGAGAGAAACACTAAGGGAGTTTAGGTCCAATCCCTCGAAAATTCATGCTTTAATCTTGTACGAAGATTAAGCGATTTGTTATAACCTCTCACTATTGATTCCATGTGAATCATGCATGCAAAAAAAAAATAGTGTTCACTTTGTGACCACTTTTCTCCTTAAGTACTTAAGCTTTGAAAATTCAATCATAAAAGATTAATTTTCACACAACTCAAATTCTCAATAATTTTGATACCAAATATATCAAAAATACATCAATTTAGACACCAAACATGTCTAAATTCTCATATTTTATTTTTAGACACCAAGTATGTCTAAACTTTCTCATATTGGAGTCACACTTTCACATTTCATTATCAAGACAATATCTTGATTTTAAAATATAGAAGACCACTTTGTCTCTATAATTTTTCTTAAATTTAATTTCCTTCTTGAAATTATTTTTACCAAAAATTTGACACCAAATATGCCAATATTTTCACTTATGCACATAGCTAACTTGATTTAGAATTTGAATTCAAAATCAAATAAATTAATCAACAATGTCTCAATACATTTTGATTAAATTTGTGGCTGACCCCCACATTTCTAGCATAAAGTGTATATAAAATATCACTTTTGTGTATTTCCTCTTGAAATGAATTTTTAAGATCACTTTTAAAAATACTATTTGACATTTTAGTTTTCTCAACAAAACAAAAATTACCAAACTCACATTACTACTCACAAAATAATGAGATTATTTTTACTCATAATTTTAAGGTTATCTCCTCATTGAGATTAGCCCAAAATTATACCGAAGTTGACAAAATTCTCATCAATTTTGTTCACAACTTTGATTATTTAAGATATTCAAAATTGATTCTCCAATTTTGTTATCTTTTTCACAATTTTTGAATCCACTATGATTCACAATTTTTGAGTCTAAAATTGCTCTTCCAATTTATGGCTCATTTCACAAGTTTGGATCCACTTTTGATCCATTTGTTCTTGCTATGAGAAGACAATTCTCATAAGTGTAACTCTCATAGTTCACTTTTCCTTATCTCATAACATGAGATAATTATCACTTTAATTTCTCAAAGAATGTAACATCTCACATATTACAATTTCTTTTCTCAAAATCACTATTGAAAAAAGAATTCCGAATTCTCTTTATTCACAATATATATGATAATAATCTCCACATCAATAGTAATAAACACTATTATATTACTATCAACATTGTTATCATATACATTATATAATTTATATATTAATGTACAAAATTAATATATAACTCACATGCATGAATTATAGCTCTCAAATAATAATTCTATGCCAACTAATATAATATATATGTAACATACATAATATTAATTATATAAATATATATGTTATATATCTCATATACATATAACATATAAACTTTAATATACATGTATATATATAATATATATACACATAATATATTAATTTTATACAACTATATATGTTACATATCTCACACATATATAACATATATATACTTTAATATACATGCATGATATATATTATATACACATATATATTATATATTATGTATGCATGTTTCATACAAATACATAAAAATAAGTATTTCTACATATTTAATCTCACAATATATATATTATATATATTACTATCATATAAAATAGTAAATCACATAATATACACCACCATGCTCACCCATGAATGGTTTCACATAAAATCTCTTCTCCTTGTATTCTCAAATCTTGATTTATCTCCTCTTCCATTGAAAAGGAATAAGCTTTCGATTGTTAGAGATATTATTACAATGGAAGAAAATCAAAATATTACAACTCTATTGTAATACAATATAAGGACCAACAAAGAGATTAAATAAATGTTACAACAACATAATATACAATATATATACACTATATATATTATATATAAGAAATGTAGAAGAAGATAAGAACACATGCAATATAAAATATGTATATATATATAAACACTCACTCACAACCTTGAGTGTAGATTAGTGGGGATCACCATGACTTGAACAAGGTATTACACCTTTGTCCAAAAGCTTATTTCCCCCTATCTCTAAGCACTAAGGGAACTCTCTAGGAAATAGCTTTAGGAATTATCAAGCCTTAGAGTTTTCTAGCAATGTGCTTTTTTGATAGAAAACTTCATCTCTCAATGAGCACATTAGACTCATTTATATAGTGTTTAGGTGATCACTCTTAGGATTCAAACACACCATCTCATTTCTCTCATATAATGAGCATTAATATAATTGTAACAACTATATTTTATAAGATTTGAATCCTATCATCAATTTTGTGTAACATCTCTTTTATTACACAAAAATATGATCAACAAAAAGAAGTTACAAAATAATTAATCTTGTAACTCCTCTCCATATTACAAAGTGTAGGTTACAATATTAGGTTAAATAAATCATATGTTACACAATTCATTTACCAAACACTTAATATATATTATTCACATAATATATATATATTACCACATTTTAATCTACACTTATTATATTATAAAATATACAATCTATGATCGAAGACCTTCTACAACACAAACTGAAAACACCCTTAAACACAAGTAGCTAGCACTACACTAGCCTACCATATATTTTTGTCACATATTGGACAATTATTGAAAGCAAAGAAAACAACACTCCTTAGAGGACTCTACGTACCCTTCATGTTGACATGTTATATCTCAGTTTCAAGTGCAGTAATAGAACCCTTAGAGCAGAAAACAGAACATGCCTTGGTACATTTTTCAACAGCTCTATTCACAACTTCACTTGCATCTAGTCACAAAACAAGTTGCATAATTAGAATGGGAATCTCTTGTTAATCTATAATAATAGTAAAAAAGTAAAATTAATAGTGAGCTTAGGGACTTGGGAATGGGATCGAGTTTGCGCTTTACCAGAGTTTTGGAGAGTAGTTATGGCACCGCACACGGAGGATGTGCAACCTAATTTGCAGTATTCATTCACAGCATGATCACCTTCACTCAAATTACATGAAACTTGCATCAACATAAATTTCTTTAACTAATTAAAGATTTTGCACAATAGAACAAATGAGTATATTAGAGCATGTTCGGTATTGTTTTTTATTTTTTGTTTTAAAGAGAACAAAAAATAGTTTTAATTTGAAGATTTCAAAACACAAGTTGCGTTTGGTTAGTGTTTTCTAAAAATAATATATTTTGTTGTTTTCAAAATTCTTGTTTTTTGTAATTTTGTTTTCTGAAAACTGTTTTCAAAAATCAAGGCCAAACAAGCCTAATTATTTTTAAAAAATACTTTTCTGTTTTTAAAAACAAAAAAACAGTTCTTTAGTTATGATGTCAAACATACACTTAATTATTAGTGTTTTCGTCCCAAGTTATGCACTGTAATATATAAACGCTTAAATAAAAAAAATTACCAGTGTTTTCGAGATTGTCGTTTGTCCAACCACCGGGACAAGTATTCCCAGTAATGATTCTGCAGCCACTGATTGATGCACAAGTCTCCCTAGAGCCACCCCCGAAACGGCAGGTATTATAGATATTTCTAGCAGTGGTGCTTGGGCAACAACTCTTTGCCTCAACTTGAAGTTGTCCCACAGCAAGGCTCAATAAGAGAACACTCATAATAACATTTTTGCCTTCCATTCTCTCTTAGAGTATTTCACTATCTTCTTACAAAAATATATAGACAAGTACTACTTTGTATTAATGAAATGGTGAGGAAACTAGACTTACTTGTACCCAACTTAAATAGAGTAGGTGTTTCACTATTCCTATCAAACATATCAATAATTTACATAATTATCCAGGTATCTTAAACTAAATTATCCCACATTTAAATGATGTTATTAGAAGTAGATAGAAAACTATTACAATAACTACACACTATAAATATGATTTTAAATATTTTAATTTAATAACTGCTATCGAGAATTATTGATAATCACTCGTGAAGTACCATCTTGTAGTAGTGTAATTGCAATAGGGATTATTTCACAAAAACATAAAAACAACAAAAAAAAAATTACAAAAATACGGTTTCACAGAATTTTAAATATTTTTACGATTTTTTTTTTATTTTATTTACAGAAAATACAGTCTTTTTATGTTGTAATTTTGTTAATTTGTTGTTGATTTTTTGTTATATGTATGTTATTTTTTGTTGTTATTTTGATGTTATTTTTATGTTACTTTTATGTAGTTTTCTTGTTAATTTTATGTTGTTTTCGTGTTATTTTTTAGAAAACTGTAAAAATGTAAAAAAACATTCTTTAAACGTAAAAATGTAATTATTTTACAAAAAATAATACCTTATGTAATTATTCCATTGCAATACTCTATTCCATAAAAAAATGTTAAAAAATATTAATAGGTTTAAGTGGTATATTACAATTGGTACACACATATTTGTTTGAAAAAAATGTTTTTGAGTATTAGTTTGATCATGTGTGTCATTTTTTTCTTGGATTCAATTTGACATTGTGAAGGAATTGGTCCCACATTCATATATAATTTTTGGTTGGTGACAATAAAAGCATGCAAAACATATAGTGTACGTAAAGATTCCTCAAATGTCATTGGCTTCTTCCGTGACTATAATTACACACATCATAGATAGTATATAGTTAATTTGGAACAATTTATGAGAAGGTCATCAGATTTTTTTTTTTTTTTGAGGTTTTTTCAAAAATATTGTATTTTGGACAAAAATTTTCACGCGAAATTTTTTATAAAAATCATGTCTTTTTGTAAAACAACAAAACAGAACAACTAAAACAATAGTGGAGAAACTAGAAAACAACCGTGGAACAACAGTAAAAACTTAACACAATATATAGTATAAAACTGACACAGTATTTTTTAAAAAAATTCTACCCCACAATATAAAAATAAAAAAGTTCAAAATTTTAGTGTGTAGTGTAAAAACTTTTTGTTAAGCGTGAAAGTTTACAACACCAAGTAAAGTAAGAGAATAAAGACTATTCATATTATAAAATTAAAGAGAGTCTATTTGCACCCACAAAATGATAAGTACACTCTAATATTTTTTTTAAAAAAATTAAGCTTAAAATAATTTTTCAAAATCACTCTTAATATTTTTTTAAGAATTTTTCTCGCATTATTTTGTGTTAATCTCAATACTTATTTTAATTTTATTTTCACATTTTTTTTAAATGATATATAACTTTTTATTTTTTTCTAATAAAATTTTATATAATTTTTTATTTTAACATTTTTGTTATAATATTTAATATAGAATTTATTTTTGTTTGATATGTATATTTTTTAAGAATGTGTTGGAAGAAAAAAAATTAAAAAAATAATAATTAAGAGTGGACACTGCTCCTCTAGTACGCTGTAAAGACCGCATATGATTAATACTTTAAATTATTAAATAATTAGGGTTTATGTATGAGATTAAATTAATATCTTGGCAGATTTTGGGTGGTTTAAATCAAGGTAAAGTTCTTATGGTCTTTACCTCTTTATTTTCTTCAAGCTTAAGTTGAGTTTTTTATTGAATTCTTGTTATTTGGGTACTGTGATGTTGATTGGAGTTTGATTGGATTTTCTGAAGTTATATTAGAGTTAAGGGTGGTGATCTAAGCTAGGTTTGATTCTTAATGAGGTGTTTTGAGAAGATTTGAGTTTAAGAACTCAAATCTTGTCCTTTAATGGTAGATTGTATTTCTGGGTTTGGAACTGAGTTTAATTGCTTGATTTGAGTTTAGTATCATATGCAGGTACTCTAGAGAAAATTATGAAGTTTGGGATTGATTTGAGGTGTGGGGGTCGGATTTTTGGTTCCCAGTCCAGAACCGGAATTCCGGTTCCTGGGAGCCTGTAGCAACCAGTCGACCGGTTGGTCCCAGGAACCGGACTTCCAGTTGGGAACCGGTCTGCCGGTTGGGGCTTTTTCCCGAGCCTTAGTTTTTTCCCGTTTTTGCGTAATTTAGGGTATTGGCATCCTAATTATCGATAGGGTTAATCTTAGTTTGGATTTTACATCCCCGATAAGTGTTTTAGCGTGTCTCTCTCATCGAGTTCTCAATATTATGATTTAGGGCCCTGTAAAGCGTCGAGCTGCATTTTCCACTCAGGCTGACCGGCACACTTGGGCACAGAACGAGGTAAGATAGCATAAGAATATATATATGAATATATGCTTGTTTTGGATGTTTGCACTACTAGCACTAGTATGAATGTGGTTTATAGAGTGTTAGTATAGTGTTGTTTATAAATGTGGTTACGGTGTTACCAACACGAGTACCAGGGGTACGTCGTGCATGTGGTACAACACTTAGTAATTCTCGGGAGTACAGTTATGGCTCTACCAACACGAGTACAGGGTTGGTACTTTAGTGCATCTGGTACAGTGGTCGTACTTCCCTTAAGAACGTTCTTATCCATTTGGTGAGCTTAATTATTGAGCTCAGGGCGGCTTAACATAAAGCCAGCATCGCATTATTTCTATATATATCTTGCATATCTTACTGAGTCTGTTGACTCATCAGTTTGCTACCTTGTGTAGGTAAAGGAAAAGCAAAGCTGGAGGAACAGTGAGATAGAGCTCGGCAGTGATTGTACATATCGCGGCAGTGCAACCTGGAGGGTTTCGGTCTTTTACTATTTTAGAGTCTGTATTTTGATATTGCATGCTAGCGAGTTTAAAAAAAAAATTTATATGTACATATTAGTAAAATACTTTTAAATTGTATTTTGATACCCGGGATCCCGATCCATATAGTTAAAAAGATATAATATATTAAAGTTATCTTTTGAGTTTAGTAAATTTAAAATGCGGGCGTTACATACGCATTCTAAAATCCTTACATTATTACTTTTATATATTTGTGCCGGGTATTAGAGCTGCTGGTGGTATCATTTTGGCTTGGAAAAATGATTTTATTTTTGAGTGTGTGTCTTGCTCATGTAATCATATCTCTGGCATTGTTTATTCGGATCTCCCATCCCACCTGTGGCTCCTATCTTGTGTGTATGGCCCTCCATATTTCTATGCCAAGAAGAATTTTTTGGCTGAGTTCATGAAGATTGGATATAGATTTGGCGGCCCTTGGTTGATTTTGGGTGATACTAACTTTGTGCTCCGCGAGTCGAAACGTGAAGGTGCCACTGGTAGGGACCATTTTATTCCTTTCAATTCTGATCTGGTCGAGTCCCGGGGCCTCATTAACATGAATATTCAGGGCGATATGTTGACGTGGAACAATCACAGATCTGGCAAGAATCATGTTAAGTTTGCGCTTGATAAAGGATTGGTTAACGGAGCTTGGCCAACTTATTCCTGCAAGCTATTATTTGCTCTTATCAGACGAGCAACTCTGATCATAGACCTCTGTGTCTCTATTCTGGTGGGCTGGAAGCCAAGTTTAAAAGATGTTTCAAGTTCGAAGAAGGTTGGACGAGGGATGAGCATAGTAATCTAGTGGTGGCCGATGCCTGGAAGTCCATTGCTCACCCTTGGGCCCTTGCTCGCTGTTTCAAAAAGATTGGAACCACTCAGGTTTCTCTTCTTCACTGGCATAGATATCAGTTCGGTAAACTGGACACTGGTATCAAATAGCTTGAAAAAAGACTTAATTTGATGCAGAGTTTACCTGCGGGTGCTCACGACTGGAAGACTGAAAGTAACATCCGAAGATCCCTCAACGAGTCCTTAGAAAGGAAAGCTTCGTATTGGAGGCAAAGGGCTAGGATTTCTTGGATCAAAGATGGGGATAGGTGTTCCAAATTCCTCTTCCTTACGACCGCTATTAGAGGAAGGAGAAACGCTATTGAGAGTATTTTGAACAAAGATAATATTTGGATCACTTCCCGTGACTTAATTGGCCAGGAGTTCTTCAAAAGGATCTTCTCTGGGTCTGTTGGTGATCAGAGGATTAACTGTAATTATCTTTTTCGAGAGAAAATATCTTATGAAGATCAGGAGGTGCTCCTTACGGCCCCTACTCTTGAGGAAATTCGAAGTACTCTGTTCTCCATGAATAACCATAAAGCCCCTGGGCCTGATGGAATGTCTGTATTATTTTTCAAACACTATTGGGAGTCGGTGGGTGATGACGTCTGTGATGCTGTTTCTGACTTCTTTAGGTCTGGCAAAATGCACAAAGGTATCAATTCTACGAATATAGTTCTTATCCCTAAAGTGCAGAACTCGAAAAGAACAAACCACTTTAGGCCTATTTCTCTTTGCAATGTGATGTATAAGGTTATTTCCAAGATTATTGCAAACATAATTAAGCCAATTCTACCTAATCTTATTTGCCCCACTCAAGCTGCTTTTGTGCCCGGTCGTAATATACAAGATAATAATGTGATCGTTTAGGAGATTTTCCATTCGTTCAACCGGAAGAGAGGCAAAGAAGGGTACTTCACCATAAAAATTGACCTGATGAAAGCTTATGATAGGCTAGATTGGAAGTTCATTGACCATGTGCTTTCTTGTTATGGGATACCGTGAAAGTTCCGCAATTGGATCTCTCAGTGTACCACAACCACCACCCAATATTTTCCTCAATAGGGGGGCCGGTGGGTGAGATTAAACCCTCTTGTGGCCTTCGTCAGGGGGACCCTCTGTCTCCTTACTTGTTTATTTGGGCAGCTGAAGTCCTGTCTAGGCTGTTACAAGAAGCCCTGTGTAAGAACACTATTAAGGACATCAGACTGAGCAGGGGAGGCCCGATTATTTCCCATATTTTCTTTGGTGATGACTTAATTTTGGTGGGCAAAGCAAATTTGGATGAAGTCAGAGGTTACTAGTAGTGCCTAGAGAGATTCTATTGTTGGTTTGGCCAACAAGTCAACAAACTCAAAACCTCCATCTTCTTTAGTAAAAATACGTCCACTGGTCTAAAACGTGAGATTAGGGAGGTTTTGGAAATTGGTTCTCCTGAAGGAAATGTCAATTATTTGGGCCTTCCCCTGTTCAGATCCAGACAAAAAGATGGAGATTTCAATTTCATCCTGGACAATCTTACTTCCAAGTTACAGGGGTGGAAAGCGAAAACCTTGTCCAAAGCAGGCTGGGCTACCCTAATCAAGTCTGTGGGCTTGTCGATGCCGTTGTATGCTATGCAAACCACTAAACTCTCCAACCGTCTAGCGAGCAAAATTGACAGTTTAGTGCGTGACTTTTGGTGGGGCTTTGAGAAAGATAACCACAGTCTTTACCTAAAAGCTTGGGACAAACTCCGTCTTCCCAAATCTCGGGGGGGTCTCAGCTTTAGGAAAACAAGATAAATGAATCAGGCCTTTCTAGCTAAGTGGGGGTGGAACATACTTAACGGAAGTCAGTCTCTTTGTTGTAGGATTACGGCAGCAAAATACCTTAAACGAAAGGAGTTCTTTAACTGTAGTTATAAGGAGTTTGATTCTTGGTTTTGGAAAAATGTTGTAAAGTCTAAGGCCATTTTAAAGAAAGGTGCTTGTAAGCGGGTGGCTGATGGTAGAGACACGCGTATATGGGGAGACCCTTGGATTCCTCATATGCGTAATTTCCTCCCTAGGCCAAATGGTTCTCCTGTCACGGACGATAGAAGTGTTGCTGAGCTTTTTTCTAATGATGGTGGTTGGGATATCCACAAGTTGAACAGCCTTTTCGATCGTGAGACTGTTTCTGCAATTTTACAAGGTGGTGCCCCCTCGGGCACCGGTAAAGACTAGTGGGTGTGGACCTTAGAAAGTAACGGACGATTCTCTTACAAATCTACCTATCTTGCCCAGGCTTTGGAAAGAGCTCCCTTTTGTGAGGTTGCTCCCACTCTCTAGAATAAGTTGTGGAACAGTAAAGTGTTAGAGCTCCATAAGATTATGTTGTGGTGTATTCTCTCTAGTGCCCTCCCTGTCAGAGCTGTGCTAAGAAAAAGATTTCATATTGAGGATGTGAGTTGCCCGTTGTGTGGGAGGGAGGATGAATCTTTGGAACACCTTTTTCTCACTTGTGATGTGGCTTTCCATGCCTGACGATCTTCTCCTTGGGGTATTTATCCGATTCGGGATACTGGAATTCGTATGTGGGACTGGATCAAATTCATTTGGGATCTTAAACACAAGGGAATTAATGCGGATGAGATTTTTTTATATGCGTCTGTTGTGGTTGATACAGTCTGGCGCACTCAAAATGACAAAATACATAATAACTATATTGCATGATGTGAAGAAGTGTATTGACTATATTTGTATTTCCTATGCAGATTTACATGCTACAATTTTCCCTTTACCTAGCCCTCCTTCGACGGTGAGCTGGTCTCCTCCACCTTAGGATTGGATCAAGCTTAATTGCGATGTTAGAGTTGGGCTTGATAGCATGTGCTCCTCAGTTTTTGTCAGGAACCACCTTGGTAGAGTGGTTTGGGTCCAGACGTCCTCTGTTGATTTCTCTGATGCTCTGTGTGGGATTGCGGCGACTTGCTGTTTAGCCATTTCGACTGCAAAGGATATTGGTGCCAAGTTTGTAATTGTGGAGAGCGACTCGAGGATAGTTACCAATGCGCTTAATGGAAAAGAGTTTCACTGAAGTATTAAAAACTGTCTCATTTTGTAAAAATTACTCTCATTTATTTTGTAGTTGTATTTTTTCTTATATTAATAGTTATTGTAATTTTGCCGCTCATAATGTGACTGATTGGACTTTTACCTACAAGAGGTTTAGAGTTATCCTGTTAACTTCCATTCCGACAAACATTTTATATAATTATTTATCAGAGTACTTTTTTTATTTAAAAAAACAAAAAAAAAATAGTAGATAGAGGTAGAGTCCTATAATTATTTTTTATATATATTTTTTATTAATATAAATTTATCAAAATTTAATATTAAATTATAGGGTGACTATTCAATGGTTACATTTTTATTGTACCCATATGGTTACATTTTTTTTTTTTGACCTGCAATAGCAGGTTAACAATAGGTAAAAATTCCATTTTTAGAATTAATTAATTATAATTAATTATTTTTTAAGTAATTAAATAAATATTTAACAAAGACCTATTTTAGCAATTAAAATTTTTAAATATTTTTTTTATTTATATATAAATCCCTTGATTTAATTATTTTAACCATTAACCTATTTAATTATAATATTTACACTTTTTTTTTTCAAAAATTTTAATAATCGTATTGTTTGAAGTGTTTTCTTTTTTTTTTTTTTAAATATTATAATTTGGACGGATACTATTATATATTATAAGATTGATTATGTTTTAAATATTACAGTAATATTTTCTTTTATTCAAAATAGAAAAATATCACTTTTTTTTTAAAAAAAAAAAAATTTCAGTATAATTCCAAATTATATTAAAAAAAACTAGAATCATAATATCAACTCTAAAATTTTTGTTTAAAATAAGGATTGCTTAAATTTATAGCTTTTAATCAAGCGAAATTTAGGCCAAATGACATTAATTTGATTTTATTTGCTTTGACTCCAATTATATTAATGTATTTTATACGGCTTGTTTTTTCAAACTTTTATTAATAGGTATACCAATTGTTTGATTATACATTTCACTATTCAATAAGCTTTATTTCATTTTCTTTCTATGTCAGAACTTTTTTTTTATTTATTTAAATATACATCAAAACTTATACGTAATATTCTAAACAACTGAATTTTAATTTTACATATAAACAATTTTGTTGTCTTAATACATTAGAAAATTTTTTAATTTCTAAAGAAAGTGATATTTTTAATGATTGCCACGTTCTTCAATTCATTCATGTGCACCACTTGTGTGTTTCTATTTTATAGCTTACACACAACACACAACACACACTACTCACTTCCACCTTATTACAATTTTATTAGTGCCAACCACAAAATTACCATTATACTCTTTGTACCTTAATGTATCTAGTTAACTAAAATTTAATCAAATAAGATTTATTATAATAACAAAATTTATAATTTACTTAAACATTTTTTTTAAAATTTAAAAGTAATTAAATAGCGAATCGTATTCTCACAATTTTTTTTTTTTTTTATAATAGTTTTAAATTTTCATAAATAAAATTAATTTTAGGTATAATATTGAAAAGATCCCATTAATCAATCCATTTAATTTAAATTCTATAATTAAAAAAAAAAAAAGAAAACCAAAATCTTATAATAATGAATTAAACCAATTCTTTTCTTGGGACCATGCTCAAGTCTATGGGTGTCCAATTCTTTGTCCATTGTTTCCTGCAAGTTCAGCACATCATTATTTGCTTTCCTATTCCTTGCATTTATCCACCTCTCCAACTCTTTCTCAACATTGGCAAGATATTGCTCCCCAATCTCTTTTACGGTATTCGGTCAGTTCCTCTCTCCTAGAAGCCTTCCATTCTTCAAATGCCTGTTCTTTCCGCTGCTCAGCTTCATTTGCATCAGCCTCCAGTGGCTTCTTTGGCAAATAATAAATTGGAGGCTCAGTCTTAGTCCTTATGAAATTGCAAAGTTTTTTATGGTGCTCACTCCACCGAAGATACAGCAACTCCAACTTCTTCTCTTCTGTCTTGGCAGAAACACGTGCCCGCAGAGTCAGATCTCTGCCAAAGAATTAATTTAATGAAAGAAATAAAGAAAAAAATCTAATAAACTAGTAGTCACACATGGAAAAATCAAGTTCATAATTTTTAATTCTATGACAACTAATTAAAATCCAGACATAAATAAGCACAACAACACTTTAGGGAACTAAATAATATTGGTATGGTTTGTTTCTTCCACTAGTTGCATTTCTCATGCATTTCATTGAGGAATTAAAACAAACACTTAATGGGCACACAAATTCTGTCCACATTTTCTGTCCACTTTGTAATCTCACTTAGTCCCATTACAAACAACTCAATAAGTTATGCAAAGCAAACACATTTAAAAAAAAGATAATAAGTGGTGATTGTGAAAATCAAATCCAGAAAACACATAACTCACCAATAATGGATTACAAGACAACACCTGAATTTTCGTTGTGAATGAACATTGAGAAGGCGATGGAGGGAAAATTAGAAATGGGCTGAGAGGGCAAAGAGGGCAAATTTTGCTAACAGATATCATATTATAACGTTTCAAATGGTAACAATATACACAATTTCTAAATGTCAGAACTAAACATTATAAACTAATTACGACTAACCTAACTGTAATTAAAGAATCGGATAATAGCTAAATCAAATCCCTATATAATGTCAATGTAGAACGCTATTCAAAATAGAGAGAATGACTTGATAAAACTCAAAATAACCATACAAAACCCTAAGTAAAGTACCTGAATTGAGCGAAGCAATTGTTTTATCCAGCGGCGAATGAGTGAAACGGAATTCGTCCTCTCTAATCTTCGATCTCCAATCTCCGATCTAAGTTTGAAAATAATTCTAGGGTACAGCTGATTGAGTTGAAGAAAGCCAAAATGGCAGAGAGAAAGAGAGAGGTAGAGGGAGTGAGATCGGAGAAGATGGAGGCGCAGGGGTTTGACGGGTTCGAGAGCAATATTTAGGGAATGAAAGAGTAAGGAACGTTGAACATAATGTGAAAAGAAGTACAATATTGATGATGTACAATGTTGACATCTCTATACAATAAACTGTAATCATTTTATGTTTTCAAAAAAAAAAATGTAATCATTTTAAATTAAAATAGAGAAATGCTATTCATCCCGAGTAAAGTGCTAAAACTTTTTCCCGAGCGAACGTGTCAGCCACATGTCATTTATATAAGTGTCTCATGCAACAAAATTTATAATTAATTTTTATTAATTTATTTATTTAATATAATTACTTTTTTTTATCTTCTTCCTTCATCTTTATGTATTTCTCTCTCTTCGAACTGTAACTCTTCTTCTCTTTCATTACCTTTTTCTTTACTCAGCTCAATGCTTTTTTTTTTTCATCTCATCTACATCCTGAGTAATAATTTTTTTTGTTGTGTGAAAATAGAGTTTAAAATGATAGTTAAATTATATTATTTTTTATTTTTCAGAGTGTAAATTATATTGTTGATTTTGTGTTTATGAACACAGAAAAATCAGAATGAGGAAAAAAAATATAGGCCAAGCAATTTTTAATCGCTAGAAAAATTATTGGTTATCAAAATCACAAGCTAACCAACTTTAATTCAAGATCTTAAGGAGAGGGCTAAAACAAATGAGTTTGAAAAATTCATACTTTTCGTGTGGGTTTGAACATAACATCACTATTACTATTTTAATTTCAGAATAGCAATTTTGTTTACTCAAGCAACTCTTCAACTGATAACCCAAATTTTATATATGTATAATATATGTAAATTTAAGAGCTGCGTGATGACAAAGTGATATAATTTCTTCTATTGAATGTTCTATGTGGCAATTAAAATTTTTGTTTAGTTTCTATCTAGGTTTATGAATTTCAATACCCAAGATAATTTTCCCCATTTTTCCATTATTAATGTTAATATGGAAGGTGTGGTTACAAATTGTTGAGATTTCACTAAGTCCCTTTGTTTGCGCCCATGTTCCATGAGATTTCACTCATTGACATCTGTTTAATTTCATATTAACCTATTTTACAGTATGCTTTTGTTGAGATTTCATTAAGTCCCATTTTTTTTTTAATTTGGGTGTATAAGTAAAAAAGAAGGTGATGAAAAGAAATAGTTAGAGCATGAAGAGAGAGAGAGAGAGAGAGAGAGAGAGAGAGAAAGAGAGAAAGACAAAGAAGAAAGAGGAGGAGATAGAGAAAAAAAATTTCTACCGCAGTACTGACTAAAAAAATAAATTTAATTTTCTTCAAAAAAAAAAAAAATTTAATTATAAAAGCTTTGTTTAATAACACATTTTCTAAAAGAAGTGTGGTGATTGGTGACACGTTGGCTCGGGATAAAATTCTGGCCACCTAACTCGGGATGATACGTTGGCTCGGGATAATAAAATTTTAATTATCAAGTTATATGTGTATAATTTTAAATTATTAAGAGTTTTGTTGTAAAAATTAAAATAATTTAAGTGTAAAAAAATAAATTGCTAAAAGATCCTTATTTAATAATAAATTGCAATAAATTAATTAATAATAATACTTAATTTAATTTTAAAATATAATTAATTTTAATTAAAGTTTTAAAAGGAAATAAATTAACAGGTTAATATCAGGTTACAGGTCATTTTTTTTTTATTTTATTTAATTTCCAAATTAATCACAACCATTTAATGCTGATCCAATGGCTAAAAAAAACGTAACCATGATGGTTACAATAAAAATGTAACCATTAGAACCTCCTCCTAAATTATATTAATAATAATATTAATATTATTTAAAATTTCTCATAACATCTATGATGGACACGTAAGAGGACTTTGTATGTAGGGGGCATTATTAGGCCTTTGGGTGTGTCCAACATGCAAATATGCCATCTAATCATTTCTCCACCCAAACCATAAATATTCAAAATAATAATATAATTATAATATTTGCTTCGTTACTTGTGTAATATGTATGTATAAAATAGTATAGAAATACAGAGAAGAGTTTTCAGACTAAAAATATCTTCTTCACTTCAGTTGCTTTTAATTAATTTCACCAAAATAAATTGTTGAAAGAAAGAAAGATAACTAATAACTATGGCAGATGCAAGTTTGATAAATGAAGATGCTAAAAACGCAGTGTCGTTTAAGCTTTCCAGTACTGGTCGTTCAATTCCAGCCGTTGGATTTGGTACTTGCAAATCAACCACAAACTCTGTCTTCACCGCCATCGTTGAGGTAAAAAAAAAAACAAAAAAAAAAAAAGCTTCACTTATTATTTCGTTTACATTAGAAAATATTAATATTCGGAAAAAAAAAAAAAACCAGTATTATAATATGTATTGGAAAATTCTTTGGTGGAGGAAGGCAGATCTCTATTTTTGCCATTGAAAAATGTAATATTATATAAATTTATGAGAAAAATATAAACGATTAATATTTATAATTTTTCTCTTTTACATTTGAAAGTATTTTTTTTTATGAAAATACGTATAGGAAATAATAGATAACTTCAATTACAATTTAAATTCATATAGCAACTCAAATTTATATGACAACTCTAAGTAAAAATTATTAAAACAATTCAAACCGAATAAAATGAAAATAGTATATATTGGGTACATAAATATAATCAATTTGAGTATTCTGCATTATTCAAATGTAGTTTCTCTTTATCCTTTCATTGCTATTATTATTTTGAAGTAGAGTGCTAATTAAAATATTTTCTTATTTTTATCCAAAAATACATATTAAAATATGTTTTAAAAAAAATAAATTTATAAAAGTGGTTATAGTTAAAATTTTGAAAGATTCGAATAGAAAATTAGGGTTGAACTTTTTTTAACATGTTTTATCATGAAATTTATTTTTAATACAGTAAATTATTTAAAAATTTCAAAAATTTATATATTATTATAACGAACGTTATCATAAAAAATTTAAAAAATATTCCACTGTATTTTTGGAGACAATAATTAAGAAAAAAAATGTAATAGGTGATTCTAATTACAGAACCTCTATCTAAGAATAGAGCAAGTAAATTATATTCTAATTGGGAGATTAAAACTAAATAAAATTACACTAGAAAAAAAATTAAAAAATTAAAAAAATATCAATGTAACAATAATAACAATAAATAAACATTAATACTATATCATAATAGAAATAGCTCAAATCGAGGCTTGGTTATTTTATAATAAATTAAAAGTTATTCTTGAAAAGAGTATTCTTAAATAAAAATTCTATTTTATAACACTCCTTTATTTATGTTATTTATCACTACTTATTAATTATATTATGATTAATGGGTGCAGGGTGGTTACAGACACATAGATACAGCTGCACAATATGGAGTTCAAGAAGAGGCATAATCCATTTCTTCTAGATATTTTTTTTACCCACAAATATCTCATTTATATATTTAATTAATAAACATAAACATTATTAAGATAATGTTATTATTTATTTTTTTAATATGATAATTAATTTAATTTAATTTAATTTATTGGGAACAGGTTGGGCGTGCTTTGCAATCAGCCATGGAAGCAGGGGTTGAAAGAAGGGCTATGTTTGTCACCTCCAAGATATGGTAATTATAACATTAATTAATCAATATGAAAGATTATTATCCAAATTAATGATCACTAATTATGAAATAATAAGATAATATATATGTTTAAATATGTTAAATTATAGGTGCTCAGACTTGTCCCCTGATAGGGTTAGAGCAGCACTAAACAACACCCTTCGAGATCTCCAAATTGACTGCCTTGATCTTTATTTGGTAAGTGAAAAGTGTTATTTTTCAAAATACTACTAAAAGTGATATTTTTCAAAATACTACTAAAAGTGATATTTTTCAAAATAATAGTAAAAAATTTGTCATTTTACCAATATTACGTATTGGGTACCCTTACATATTATTATTTAGAATATTTTGTGGTCAAAATCCAATCAACTATTATTCTTATTCTGCTTGCACTTATTTTTTTAAGTTTAAATTTTAACGGTAAAATTTTTTAAATTACTGAACTGCTAATTAAATTTAAAATATCATTTATTTTTTATAATTAACTGTTAATATAGATTATTTATATGTATATTTTTTGTACATGCATCACATTTATATTGATACACTTCATATTATTAGTTTAAAATTTGTAACATTTTTTATTTTTATAATTTTATTTAATTTTAAAAATAATTTTTATATAATAATATTAAGTGTGTTAATATAAACATGTCATGTATACAAGAGTGTAGACATAAATAGTCTATAGTGACAGTTAATCGGATAATACTTTAAATTTGTTACCAGTTCAATAATTTAGAGAGACTTACTGTCAAAATTTGAGCTTAAAAACTTAAATATAAATGAAACGATAGAAGGATTTAACTGCTAAAAACTCTATTATTTATTTATGTAACTTAGATACATTGGCTTTTTCTTTGTTGGAAAATATATATATTTTTTGAATAAAATGCGAGTTGGAAAATACTTGGTTAACACCCTTCCTGTAAAAATGTTATTTTTCAAAGTAAAAGTGTTATTTTTCAAAATAATAGTAAAAGTGTATATTTTTACCAATTACATTTATTTATGTAATGCAGATACATTGGCCTTTTGTGGTAAAAAAAGGAGCAAGTATGCCTCCCAAGGGTGGAGAAGTAATGGAGTTAGAGATGGAAGGAGTATGGAAAGAGATGGAGAAGCTTGTGGAAGAGAACCTTGTTAGACACATTGGCATTTCTAACTTCACTCTCAACAAACTCAATACTCTTCTCTCCTTTGCTCAAATAAAGCCTTCACTCTCTCAGGTCTGATTATCCTTGCAACTAGGACTCACTCAACTTAAGAGCTTAAAAAATAAATTTTTCTTAAAAATACACTAAAATTTATTAGTAATTTTTAAAAATACCATATATTTAAGAGGAAATTATAATTTTTATAGGTTTTTTATACTTTTCTGCAAAAATATAGTTTTTTTTTTTTTTCTAAAAAGTTATAAAATTAAAAAATGTAAGTGTTGTTTAGTAATATTTTTGTTTTTTAATTTTTTATTCACAAACTAAAAGTAAAATTTTTATTTTAAAAAATTTTGTTTTGAAAAATAAAAATACGTTTTGTAACTATTTTTGTTTTTTGATTTTAAAAACAAAAAATAAAAGTGTGTTTTGTCAAATTTATTTTTATTTTTATTTTTTGATTTTATTTAAGTCAGATTGGGTCAAATTCGGGTTCAGTGTTAGAGCTGTTAGAGCTGTTGGGAAAGATTTGGGTCCAGATTAATTGGAGTTCAAGATATTAATTAAAAAAATTATTTAAAAAAGTATTAAAAGTAATTTTTTTAAAAAAATTTTAATTGTCAATTAAAAAATTAAAAAGTAAAAACAGTTTTATAGAATGTTTTTTTAAAAATATTTTAATTTTTTTAATTTTAAAAATAAAAAATAAATTAAAAAAGTGTTACTAAACGTTTTTATAAAAAAAAATTATATAAAGGTAACTGAATATTTTTATAGTAACAAAAAAAATAACCAATTACCATAAAAAAAAAAGTAATAATAAAAAAAAAGTAATCAGGCTGTTTTTTTATATATTTTTTATTACATTAAACTATATTTTTGTAAACTTATATTTTGAAAACCATTAAAATTGAAAACAAAATCCTAAAGATACCTGATTGAATTAATTCATGAGAAAAAAAAAAAATTCAATTAATCTATTCATATATATTTCATAACTTTAAAATGAAGACTTCTTTTGACAGTTTGTATTTATATGCATTAGGATCTTCAATTATTTTTTTATTTTATTTTTTGTTGATTTAGAAATGTTGGTTCATCATGTTTGAAAATCAATTTATGCATTTTTGTGTGGGCAGATGGAAATGCATCCAGGTTGGAGAAATGACAAAATGCTCGAAGCTTGCAAAAATAATGGTATTCATGTCACTGTAAGTAATTCATTACAACATTCAATCTCAAATGCTATTTTAAGTTATTGATTGAATCTTTTTTATTTTGTTAGATAACAATTTAATTTTTTTTTTCAAAATAATATAAAATAACTATTAGTTCAATTTTGCTACTAATTATATATTTTTGCATATGCTAAAAACTAGCTTCAAACAGTTATATTAAAAAAAGAATTGACTAAAATTGAGCTCAATTTAATGTATTCTTTTAAGTGTCATATTGTAATTATGTATTGGGTAAAAATAACTAAAATGTACTATTGGTATTTAGCATTCTTTTTAGTGTTATACTAATATTGGTGTAATTAAATATCGAGTCTTATATAATTTATAGAAGTTGTTAGGCACCAGTCTAATAGAAAAATTCTTTGATATAAATTTTTTTAAATAATATTGTTAACTAATCGAAAGATGTTATTTTTATAAGTTGTTGAGCACTATTAATACCTAATAAAATAATTTTTTTATGTTGATCAGCACTATTAGTACTTAATAAAATATTTTTTTTTAAAATACAAAATCTGATTTATCATGTAACAAAATAAAATTTCGGTTAATAATTTTTACAAATAACTTTCACAAAATTAGGGGATCCAGAATAATTTTTTTACCCACAAATGTAAATGAATAATTTGTTAATTAATTTTATTAAATAAGTAAATAATATATATATTATTATTGATTGAGACAGGCTTACTCAGCATTGGGGTCAGAAAATGATCCAACGGTGGAGAGGGTAGCAAAGAAGCTGAACAAAAGCCCAGCCCAAATACTTGCGAAATGGGCCCTTCAAAGAGGAACAAGTGTAATAATCCCAAACTCAGATACAAACACAATCAAAGAAAACATTCAACTCTTTGGCTGGGAAATCCCTAACCAAGACTTTCAAGCTCTTTCAACTCTATCTCATCAGGTAATTCATTCATTCATTCAACATTTTCATTATATAATTATTATTATTACTTTCAAAATTATATATGTATAGAAAAATTATAAAAATTGCCATTAGTTTTTGTAATTTTTATAAAATTTTGCAATAATGTTATTAGCATTGATATTTACCATAATGGTATTTAGAAAAACAGCTTATTTTTAGTATTATTATTATCATTCATATTAAATTACATATAGTTTTTTTTTTTTTTTTTTTTGGAAATAACAAATTTGATGGGTTTTCATATTTTTTGTTTTGTGTGAAAATATAATTTTCTTAAAAAAATATTATTTTACGAGAAAATTAAAAAAATATATAAGAAAATTATATAAGGGTAACTAAGTACCTTTCTTGTAACTAGAGAGTTAATCAATTATCATAAAAGAGTAATTAAATACTGTTTTTTTTTTCATATATTTTAATTTTTTAAAAACAAATTTCATAAAATAATTTTTTTTGAGAAAAAAAATTATATTTTTGTAAATTTATGCTTTACAAATTATAATAGAAATGTAAAATATAGCTTACTTTGTTAAAAGTTTATTCTAATGGTGCATCAAATTGTGATGTAAAATATTTCACATAATAAAAAGTGATTTAAATTTAAATCATAATATAACATATTATAAAATTTATACTACAATAAATACTATAATTTTGTACGTAAAAATGTCACAAAATTATTATTTGTACTAAATATAGATCAATTTTTGTATCTCGTTACTCTAAAAATGAAAATTAACTTTTTTATTTTAATGTACATTTATTTATATAGTCACGTGTGTGTGGTTGCAGAAACGAGTAGTAGATGGTGAGGATTTATTTGTGAACAAGGAAGAAGGCCCAATCACGAGTGTAGCTCAAGTGTGGGACCATGAGGACTAATCTAATCTCATATTCTCATCTTTGGTTGGTTTTAATTTAGATAAAACAAAAAACAATATTATTAATCCATAACATTAAATTTCCTATTTTAGTTTCCAAAACTCTACAATTAAACTATTATATATGATAAGCTATGTTTTCTAGTGCATACTTTCAATTTCGAAACTAATTAACTATGGGAAATTTGAATTATTATGGATGTTTTAATACAAAATTGGTTTGGAGAACATGTAGTGTAGATAATTTTTAAAATAGGATCAATTTTCAAAAAACTCCCAAAATAGCCTTGTCAAAATCCCAATCTCTTTCTCTCTCCACTCAAACTCTCTCACGGTTCTCTTTCCTTCATGCCCGATCCCAGCCACCTCACACAACTACCGCGCCGTCGCCCAGTCGACTTCGACCGAGACCCACCCACTATCCGACCATCATCACCGCCACATGGAGGAGGAGACCCACCTAGGATAACCGCACCATATCTAAGGTATTTTTTTTAACTCTTTTAAAATTTCAGATATGAGAAACCATTGGGGAAGAAGGGGGTCCGACGGGTTGGGTCCGATGGGTCCGACGGGTGGGGTCCGATGGTCCCGATGCATGGGTCCGATGGTCCGATGGGTTGGGGTCCGATGGTCACGTTAGGTTGGGTCCGATGGTCCGATGGTCCGATTCGTGCGGTCCGATTAGACCGATGGGGTCCGATGGCTACCATATTGGGCCAATCGGACCCATCGGACCCGAGGGGTTTGTTTGTTTGTTTGTTTTTTTTTTTTTTTCTGTCGTACGCGATGGAGATCGTCGGGTTGTAGGCGGTGGTGAGGGGGTGACGACGCAGTGGTTGTGTGAGGTGGCTGGGGTTCGGGCGAAGTCGGATTGTGTGAGGCGGCTGGGATCGGGCATGAACGAAAGAGGGACTGAGAGAGAGTTTGAGTGGAAGAGAGAGAAAGGGATTGGGATTTTGACAAGGCTATTTTGGGAGTTTTTGAAAATTGGTCCTATTTTTAAAATTACCTACACTAAGTGTTCTCCAAACCAATTTTATATTAAAACATGCATAATAATTCAAATTTCCCTTAACTATTTGCAAAAAGTTAGTTGAAATATCATTTTGGTGCAATAAATTTGCATTTATGCACTCTACAATGTCAAAAATCATTAAGAAAACACAAAAGAAAATATGGACATGCCAAACAAAACAAAAATGCTTATTAGTTGGGTCATTTTTGTATGTATAATTATCAAACTAAACAAAACAATGTATTTAATTGTCCAAAACACAAAATTTATGTGCAAGTCTTTTTTGTTTAGGGGATTTTCATATGAAAGATGATGACTAATTAAGTAATTAAGAAGATTGAACTGCACGATGATTGTGATCGGTAGTAGTAGTGGAATATTTGCCAAAACTCAAGAATCGAGGGAGCCTCACGATGGAATTGACTCTATTCACTCCATCTAGGGCAACCCATTCTTGATTATGATTATCATTGTCGTTATGATCTTGTGATGGTGGTGAGGAAATTCTAATACTACTACTATGATCAAATTCGACTTGATCATGACGATGATCTTGATCTTCAGGATCACAATCATTGTCTTTGTCAGGAGCAGCATCGCAACTGGCAAAGGATTTAAAGCTTTGAGAGAGTGAAAGACGATTGCCCTTGTGGCGAGAAGTAGTTGAAGAAGATGAGTAGGACTTGCTAGGTAACAAGGACGGTTGTTCGTTAAGGAACAAGATAACAACGGCGCAATCATCAACCTTGGAGCCGGGATACTTGCATCTCCATGACCGGACTGCTCTACACACCACCATTTTAGCTGCCGCCGATCTCTTTTTGGCTGACCCAACTATCTTCACCACTTCATTGTTAGACAAAGCATCCCAAATCTGAAAAAGAAAAGAAAAAAATATTTCAAATTATACATAATTTAGTAACACATAACAATATATATCCCAATGGATGAGCGCAAAAAGAAATCTTTATCATCAGTGGCGGACTCAAGATTTTAGTTAATCGGGACAACTCTAGGACGCATTGCTATGCTTGAAAGTCCTAAAGACTAACAATCGCTTTTCTTTAGGAACTGTCCATATCCAGTTCATCTTTCAGAACCATATCATATCATGGACCTGATGAAATAACGAACATTCAACGAAAAATGTCTTCATTCGAATTTGTACTTCAACTGAAGGCCGAGTCTAACTTTTCAAACATAGCAAGGACAGACACGCCGCGATCGTTTATAGTTAAAGTTAAGAGTGTTAGAATGATTACATACCCCATCAGTGGCCAAAACAACAAATTGATCATTGGGAGTGAGTCTTCTATAAGAGACATCAGGAATAGAGATAAGGCCATAATCTTTGAGACAAAAATCACCAAAGGCTCTAGCCATTGCAAGACCAGGACAATCATCCTCAGGCATCCATATTCTACACACATCTGGTTCTTCATCAGCTGCAAATACTCTACCTCTGCAATTCTTTATTCTTTCAGCCTCACCTATTAATATTAATTTCATTTTCATTGTTATTATTTATTTATCACCCAAAAATAATAATAATAATAATAATAATTAATAATTAAAACTCACTTGGAATATCTGGTTTTAAGTCTACTGTTAGTGGAACTGGTATGAGTTGATTTTTGTCTCCTCTTGTCCCAAGAATTGCACGCGAGTCCCCCAAGTTGGCAATAATCAAGTTCTCACCCTAAAAGTATTTACAAAACAAGCTCACAAACTTATAAATAATGTCAAATGTGTCAAGTATTCATCAAATTGATTAGTAAGGCCCTATTTTTACTTAATTTTTAGTTTAGAAGAATGACAAATAATTTTAGTTTCTAATGAAAATGCTCGAAATAGTATAAAAAAAAGTGCTTAATTCAAATTATTGCCATTTGGTTGAAATTTGTGGCTAGACCTTTCTATGTTTTAATTTGTATATAATTAACTTCTTAATTTATTTTTTTTTAGGCAATACCCCATTTATTTTCAAGCAAATCCGAGTTATCCCTTAAATTTTAAGCATGTCCAAGTAATTTTGTAAAGAGAAATGTTAAAAGGTATTAGTGGTACTTAACACTATTCTATATGTCAATATCGTTATTAGTCTAACTAAGTATCATAACTTTTAGAGAGTATCGCTAACTAATCGCTAGACGACATATCTAGAGGCGTTAAGTACCACTGGTACCCAGTAGTAATATTCTTTTATAAATTGCCACGGGAAAAAGAGTATTGTTATTAAGCACCTTCTATAAGTAGTGTCTCATGATTGTTAGCGATATTCCCTAAAATTATTTTTTAAAATTATAAACTCGATAATTAATTACACCAATAACCGTATAACATCTGTGTTAGGCACTAATAATGCATTTTAGCGATTCTCTTACAAAAATCAAAGTAATCAAATGTCAATGGTATACAAACATTGGAAATTTGCCACAAATTACCATAATTAAATTCATAGCTATATTACTAAAAGGTAAATACCATTTTGGACCCTCTGTTTTACAAAAGTGACCAATTGGACCCTGTGTTTTGTTAAATGACAAAATGGACCCTGTATTTTTTAAAATAGTACAAATAGGACCCTGAATTGATTTTTTGTCAAAATAAAATTTAATTATAATCCGATCTAAAAGTGCTATGACAAAACTGTTTACATTTTTTGTATCTGTTCTTATTAAGCATTGTCTTCAAGTTGGTTGTATTAAAAAAAAAAGTTGTCAAAAATTAAGCTCAGGGTCCTATTTTTATTATTTTAGAAAATACAGGGTCCATTTTGTCATTTAACAAAATACAGGATCCAATCTGTAACTTTTGCAAAACACAGGGTCCAAAATGATATTTATCCATTACTAAATTATGAAATATGAAAGCAAGTAAGATTACATTATATAAATAAATAAAAAACAAAAGTACCTGTTTAACAACAGTAACAGCTGTGGAACCACTGCAAAAGCTATCAATGGAGGAATCAAGACCAAGATCTTCATCCATTTCCTTAAAAGATTTAATCAAACAAGCTTCCCAAGAAGAAAGTGGCAAAACGACATTAGAGTTATTGTCGTTTTCCACATCTTTGGAGTCTATGTTGTCATCATCTCTAGTAGTATTATTACTATTATTATTACTCAAGTCTCTAATGTCCACGTCATCATACTTGGTGCTATTGACCTTTGACTGTTCAATGGCTTTTGAGAGCTTTGTAGGCAAATTATCACGAACATGACGTGCCACCTTGTGACCATAGGGACCATGCCCATCAAATACACCGCACAACACCATATCTTTCTCACCAGTAAAGTTCTGATAATATTAATTATTATAAGCTCTCCTAATGTATAAATTATAATAGTTGTTGTGTTGCAATAAATATTTCACAGATTGGGATATCATTTATATATCTTTCTCTCTCTTCATTTCATTTTCAACAAAGTCAATTTCAATTTTTAAAATCATATATTAAAAAAGAAAAAACGTAAACACGTTTATCTTAAATTTAATTAAAACTACATTAATTGGCTAAATTATACCTTAAGTATTATCAAAAAAAAGTAAAACTTGATTGGACAGAGTAAAAATTACAATTAATACTAATTATTGCTAATGAAAACATATGTGGACCAATTTTCCCTTTTCTTTTTCTCAAAATATTGAAGAAAAAAAGTCATGATGAAACAAAGAAGAAGAAAACAATGAAAGAGATTGTAACTATGAAATCAAATAGAATTATAATTAAAAAAAAAAAAATACCTCCCAAATGGTCATGGCATCTTGATTGATCCCTTTTCTTCCTTGTTGTGTATACATTGATGTAAATTTAGAAGAACCTCTAAGCCTTATACGAGCACCTTTTTCACCATATCTCATATCATCTTCTTCATCATAATCTTCATATGGTTTCTCTTCAAAAAAATCATCCCCAAAATACCCTCCACGCCTACGATTATGCTTACTTGTACTACAACATCCTCCCATCTTTCAAATTTTTTTCCCAAACCCAAAAATTTATAACAAAAAATTAATCAAAACCCAGAATTTATTTTGGGAGAAAAAAATGACAAGGTGAGAAAAATTTGTAGAAGTAACATTTAAGCTTAAAAGGAGAGAAAATAAATAAAAATTAATTATGATGGTGATGATGATGAGGCTTATAGGATAAGATTCTTCTCCTTCATTATAGAGATACCCAGAAATGGAAATGATTTTTGGAACGGAAAAGATAAACACCCATCAAAAAATTTAGCAATGACCCAGATATTTTCTCGAGAAAATCAGCGGGAAAATGTAGGAAAAATTGAAACTTGATGATGATAAAACAGAGGAATGAGAGATTTAATTTTGAAGCAGCATAAACAATGTGAAATAAATATATATATATATATATATATTTGACAAAATTATGAATCGAAATTCAAAGAGTAATTATTGATTTGAGTCAAGAAGAAATGGTGTGGAAAAATGGGTTTTTGGATTAGGATTGAAAGAAGAAGAAGAAGAAGAAAAGAAAAGCGTTGAAATTTATGAGACCTTGCTTTATGAGTTCGTAGATATTCATATTATTATTATTTATATATGTGGGTCTTATTCTCTGGATTCTCGACGTGTAAATCTCAACCCATATTTTCTAAGTCAAAACTTAGCTTGTGAAAATATATAGATAAAATAAATTAAATATTTTTATGGATAAATAATTGGATTTATAGTTATGTAATTACTATAATACCCTTACCAAGAAAAATGATTAGAGTTATTGGAAATATTTTTGTTATTTTTGCCGTAATCGGTTATGGTTAGCGTGATTTGTGAATCTTATGAAAATATACCATCAAAATTAAAATGAAAATTAGTTATACATAGTACTCTATTTTGTTAATTAGGCATTTGAGTTTTTTTAACATTCTTTCAAAGTAAATAATTAATATTATATTTGTTAAAATAAATAAGAATTAATTAACTATTTTTGGTGCTGATGCATTTTATTTTGGGAACAATAATTTTTAAATTTTTCTTTCAAAAAAAATTAATTTAGAAATTTTGATTTGGGATTTTATAATTTAAAAATATTGATGTATGAACTTATAATATATGATTATTATAATTGTTTTGAAAGGAAAATGAACTTATAATATTGGTTGTTTTGTAAATTTTTTATATTTTTAAATTTAATTTTTCTTTTACATTTTTATGGTGTTTTATAAAATAAAACGAAAATTACAAGAAAATTATACAAACGTTACATGAAAATAATATCCAAACAATATCAAAACAACAAAAAATATAACATACAAATAACAAAAAATTAACAAGAGTACAATATAAAAATACATTAAAAAAAATTGTATTTTTTGTAAATAAAATTATAAAAATTGTTAAAATATTTAAAATTTTGTACAACTGTATTTTTATTATTTTATTGTTGTTTTTGTGTATTTATGATAATCCCTTTTTAATACATCTTCAATTTGTAGAGACTCAGGAAACACGACTATGTCTTAGTAGAGAGTGATTCAGACGTGGTTATCAAAGCGCTGAAGGGGTTGCACTATATTTAGAATATTGATAATTATGTATTTTTATGTAATCAACTCTCTCATTATTTTCTTTCTTGTAACTTTCTTTTATGTCCCGTGTTTGTAATTTTGCTGTCAATAATGTGGCTAGATGGGCCTTCGCTCAGAACTTTACAGGTGTTATGGAGTCATCCTGCATACCTGTGTCAATCTTTTGTAATGACCGCGAGGTCTAATTTTCTATCTATTTAACGCTTTATTTTCAATAAAAAAAAAAGAATTATTTACACAAAATACTATATAAATTTTTTCCAAATTTTATATTTATACTCTGATAAATTTTTTTTTATATTTATACTATGTTTATTTTATTTTTTATTTTTTCACTCTCTCACAAAATTTTATTTTAATTTTTTTTTAAAAAAAAATTACAAACACTTATTTTATTTTATTTCCTCTTTTACATTTTTTTTTACTACTCACTATCAAACTACTTCATACTATAGTATTTTCTTTAAATAATCATATTTTATAAAAGAATCTTAATTAATTTTCTTTTAACCTTTACTAAAATAAGATTGTTTTACTTTCACATATTTTTTCATATTTTCCTAAATACTCTTTCTCCCTCTTACAAATAAAATAGAAGCATTTCTCATATATCTTTCTCTCTTTTACATAATTAATAAAAACAGTATTTTTTAAAGATATTTTATAGTTTATTCAGAGTTGATTTATGAATAATTTGTATATTTTAACGAGGTTAACGTCTTATTATTTTTCTGTTGATTTGTAGCTATCATTTTGTTATTTTATAGTTATTTTATGTTATTATTTAGGTGTTCTATATTGATTTATAGTTATTTTTCTGTGTTATTTTATTGTACAGTTGTTTAGTTTATATGCATTTTTTATGGTATACATTTGTTAGTTAATTTTAGACCGTTTTTTTTATTGTATATATGTGCATTTGTTTTGTTATTTTTATGTTGTCTTTTATTTTTTTTTTAAGGGAAATTTGCGGCAAAAGTCCCCAAAAAGTTCACGTTGATGCAGATTAGTCCCCAACCTCCAAAAATAGCGGCAATAGTCCTCAAGGTCACACTAAAGATAAGTATTGTGTTCAAAAGCTTCTGCCACTTGTAAAACATTGTAAAGATCCAATCGACTTGGCCTCACCACATTGACAAAATTAAAAACATTAGATTTTACCAAATTAACTTGTTGACCTGATGCCTCCTTAAACTTATGAAGAAACTCTAAAACTCTCGTAGCATCTTTAAGGAAAGCTTTGCAAAAGATATAACTATCATCAGTTTAAGATATATGAGAGATAATAGGAGCTTGCCTACAAAATTTGATTTCTCTAATCCACTTCTGAGATTCATAAACTCGAATCAATGAGGAAAGACCCTCAGAACATAAATAAATATAATTCTCCTTATCGAATGCCAATAGATCTCCTTATCGGATGCCACAAGTTGGAAAGATAGTCCCCATCTCTCTACCACTGAGTACAATAGTATAAGACACTGAAGTGACACAAGTAAGAATCAAACCAACCCATCTCTCAAATAATCCCATTTGAAGCAAAATTACCCGAAGTTATTAGTAAGGTCCTACAAAAAGGGATTTTTGCATCGGTTAACGTATTTGGTCAAACTTATTGACCGATATAAAAGTTAACTCATACTTTTTTGCTTCGGTTATCTACCGATGCAAATCATTACTAATTAGCATCGTTTATCTATTCGATGCTAAAATAAAAACTGAAGTAAAAGATGAAATATAAAAAGAAAAATATATACACTATTATTGGTGTTAGTGCACAACTGACGGAAAAAGTTATTATATATATTATTGGCGTCGGTGCACTACCGACGCAAAAAGCCATTGAAAAAAGAATCAGACATGGGCTTCAGTCCATTTTAAAAAAATCTAATCCTAAAATATAAAACCAACTTTTAACCTTAATTTCTTTCTCAATCGCCCCTCTCTCCCCTCTCTCTCTAACCTAATTCCCTCTTTTCGCCCATCATCGCCTTCATCTTCTGCCTTTCTTCTCGGCCCAAACTCTAACTCTCTTTTTCTCATTTTTTTGCAGGTGCGTTGGAGCTCATCGTCGGCCATCGTGGAGCATGGACCATCTCTGCTCTCTCTCTCTCTCTCTCTCTCTCTCTCTCTCTCTCTCTCTCTCTCTCTCTCTCTCTCTCTCTCTCTCTCTCTCTCTCTCTCTCTCTCTCTCTCACACACACACACACACACACACAAATAGAGTTTTCAAATGTGAGATTCATTATTTTTTTCTCGTTCCCTGTCTCGAGCGCCCAGCTCCTGCTGCTCTGGTCTCTCTCTTTCTCCTTCAATCTCTCTCTCTCTCATTTTTTTTCACAAGCAAGCAAGGGTGGTGGTCCGATGGGATGGTGGTGGTTTGATGTGCTTTTTGTGGTACGTACGATGGGTTGCTGTGGTAGTGGTATATATTGTTGCTATTTGGTTGTTGTGGTGGTTCGAAAGTTTATATATATATATTTTTTATTATTTTACTTCGGCTCACAACCGAAACAAAAAATCAATTTGCGTCGGTACTTTACTATTTGTTTTGGTTATGAACTGAAGTAAAAAAAATTTAGCGTCAAAAACTAAGTGAAGTAAAAAATAAGACTATTTGTGTCTAAGGCTATAACATCGTTTACACAAACTAACGTAAATTTTTTATATGTTTACTTAAAAAATTAAAGCAAAAGATTATTTTTAGAGGAATTACCCTATATACTATTTTTTTAACTTTCTTTTTTTCAAATTTACGGTTTGGGTTTTCAAAGTAGTTGCAGCGCTAGTTGCAATAGGGATTTCTATACGATTTTTTGTTGCAATTTAGGTTGCAGCGCTAGTTGCAATAGGAGTTTTTATGTAAAATTTCGTAAAAGTGCAAAAAAAAAAACTGTTTTGATGTGTAAAAATAAAAAAATCGCTTATTTTTATAATAGTGAGTATTTTGAGTAGCGAAAGAATAGCATAAAATTGAATTGGGTGTGTAACAAAATTGTATATCTTTTTTAATTATGAAGCCACTAATAAAACAACTAATTAATTTTATTACAATAACAACTAATTAATTTTATTACAATAACAACTAACTTTAAAACACATTAAATTTATACAATAACAAAATAAATATATATAATGAATAAAAAAGTATATAAATAAATAAATATATTTATACCGAGCTCAGAGAGAGAGAGGGAGATGGATGGGAGGTGATGGTGGTCCGACGAGACGGAGATGAGAGGGACATTGACGAGAGGTGGTGGTGGTCCAACGTATGCAACGGAGAGGAGAGGGAGACCGACGGGAGGAGGGATGGGCGGAGATCGATGGACGAGAGAGATACGAGAAGAAAGGGAGATCGAGAGAAGGAGGAAGATGGCGAGAGAGGAGAGCGATGGTGCGGAGGCATGGGTAAGGTTTTGGAGAGTTAAGATTTCTATTTTAGGGTGTGGAAATGGAGAGGAAATAGGTGAGAAGAAATAGGTGAACATGTGAGAAATAGAAAAAAGTCAGTAGGCACATGAGAAATGTGGCAAGAAGTTAGGTAACAATTTTTTAATGGGCCCTTAAAACCCTCGGGTATAGTATAGGCGACGGTTTACCATCGCCTATACTATACTCGACGGTTTTAAACCGTGGGGGTATAAGACTCTCTTAAAAATTCACATTTTATTAAAAAATATCGTTTATTTTGTTTACTACAATTTTAAACTGTCAGGAATACTAAATTTTTCAACAATTTTAAATAGTTACTTAATTTTTTTAGCGATGGTCCCCGAAAAAAATCGTTTTTAAGACCGTCGCGAATTCTGATATTTGTAGTAATGGGTGCTCCTTGATTGTGGGTTGATGTTTAGAGGTCTTTTTCAGTTGCGTTCAATGCCCCTCGAATATGGTGACTTAATGAGGGTTTAATTTCTTCATGTCCAAGGCTTTTAGTTCTGTTTGAGGCTCCTCGATAACAACTCGATGCTTTTATGTTTAGGGGAATTTTATAGTTCGTGTAGAAAATAGTGAATCGAATTATATGTTTATTTCATAGAATAGTACATATTTATATACAAAGCTAGGAAACTAGGAAATAGGAAACTACCAACAAAATAGGAAACTACTAAATACAAGTTACCCTAATTCTTTTACACCTAATATACAGCTAATACTCTAACACTCCCCCTCAAGCTGGAGCATAGATGTTAATCATGCCCAGCTTGTTACAAAGATAGTCTATCCGCACCCCATTCAAAGCTTTTGTAAAAATATCTCCTAGTTGTTCTCCGGTTTTCACATATCCTGTGGAGATCAGACCTTGTTGAATTTTCTCACGAACAAAATGACAATCGATCTCAATGTGCTTAGTTCGCTCGTGGAATACGGGATTCGAGGCAATATGAAGAGCAGCTTGATTATCACACCATAATTTTGCTGGAATAGAAGTCTTAAACCCGAATTCAGTCAAAAGCTAATAAATCCATATTACTTCACACACGGACTGGGCCATAGCTCTATATTCTGATTCAGCACTGGATCTAGATACAACATTCTGATAGCGTCTTTATGTACATTGGGAGTCTTTTTTGGTTTTATCAATGCTCCTCTCGATAGTGGCTTGTGGCTCGTGCTTCTTTGTAGCCCTATCGAAATTCATCAAGCTTCATCAAGCTCCAAATATGGTAAGTCTTTTGTGGAATGGTTGTTCAATCTTGGTATCCTGCTTGCTTTGAATCCTAATGGCTTAGAGTTAGAACTTTTGGTCTTTGGGACGTTGGTTCTGTTCCATATTCGGGGTCATCACAATGACTCTTTTCATAATAAGTCTAAAATTCCTGTCGATTGGATACTCTCTAAGATCAATGGTACTTTTGTGGAGATTCAGGGGTTATATACGGATAAGGCTTCTTCTGAAGTGGGGGTCCCTCCTCAGGAGGAGGATGACAGAATGAGTGAGAAGTCTGTGATCTCGGATGATTTTGTGATTCATGTCGATACGGCTTATAAAGACGGAGTGGCTGTTGCTGTGGTGGTGGTCAAGAACTTTACTGGGAGATTAATTGCTCTTTCTATTGACAAAGCTAAGGTTGACTCGGCTTTAAAAGGTGAAGTTCTTGCCATTCTTGCTAGTTTAGAAGTGGTAGCTCAGCTGAATCTTGGCCTATGTACCTTGGTGTCGCGGATTGTAAGATGGTGGTGCAAGCTTGTCTCTTGCGTTCTATTCCTAACTGGCATCTTTCTTTTCTATTTTTTCATCTGTTTTGCTCTCTTGATAGTTCTTTGTGTTTTGTTGTTTGGTTTCGGAGGGTTCACAACCAGGTAGCACATGTTCTTGCTAATTAGGGAGTGTCCCATTTCAGATGTGGTTTTATTTCCTTTTGGGAGGTGAATCCCCTTGTGATCACCAGGATGCTAAATTTACTTTAATGAATTAGAGGTTTATTCAGCAAAAAAAAAAAAGCACCAAATATGTAATTTTTCTAAATGGTCTGATGAGTTCTAAAAGATTTGGTGAGGGACGAAGCTAAACTCGCGCGTGCGAGAGAAAGATGATAGTGTTGTGTTGTCGAGTTTGATAGGAATTTAGGTTTTTTTGAGTATTGAGAGAGTGGGTGTTTATTTATAATTAGTAGGGTATTTTTTTTGAAAGCAAATATAGAAGTTTTATTAATTTACTAAATCAGCCAAAAGACAAGATTGTACCTCAACAGGAACATCACCCTTGTTGAACAATCGATTTGGAAAAGAACAAGATGCTTTAGCAAGATTATGAGCAATCGTGTTAGCAGATCGTTTAATAAAAATAAGAAGATATTATTTAAATATGCAAGAAGTTTATGACAATCTTTTATAATAACCCTAAAAGAAGAAAGTATAACTAATGAATTTTGAATAGCTTGTATTGCTACCAAGCAATCTAACTCTAGCTCCACTTTCCGCCATGGTTGAATAATAATCCAGCTTAGCGCTTCCTTTATACTAATTGCCTCAACCAAATTTGGAGCGCCTATACCAGCAAAACTGCCCAACTTAGCAATTGTTAGTTTCTCTTGAGAGTCACGAGCAACTATGTCATAACCAAATGCAGTTCGATCACCAAAAATGACAGCATCAATAATTACCTTGATTGTATTTACTTGCAGCTTAACCCAAAATTCAGCTCCATCACCAGCTTTAAATACTGAAAAAAGAAGCATCTGAACCTCTATTTTGGGTAGACTTCCATTGCACAAGACAACTCATAGATGAGATAAGAACACAGTCTACCGTAGTATACTTTTGGTTCCAAACCAAATCTTTTTCGAGTCTTGCTTTCCCAACATTGCTAAATTAAAGTCACGAAGATTACAAAAGCTCATTCCACCTATAGTTTTATGTCTACTCATTCTTTCTCAACTCATCAAACGAATACCGCCACCATGAGAATCTTCAAATCTTTAGACACATCAATTATTGGGAGGAAGAAAACACTCATGGCATACGCAAGTAATGATGAGTAATAATTTTAATTAGAACCTCTTTCCCAGCATAAGAAAGAAGCTTCCAGTCCCAATCTTGAACCTTTTTCTGAATTTCATCCTTCAAGAAGCCTAAAATCACAGACTTATTAAATCGACCCAAGGTATTAGGAAAACCAAGATAAGTATTGTGTTCAAAAGCTTCTGCCACTTGTTAAACATTATAAAGATCCAATCGACTAGGCCTCACCACATTGACAAAATTAAAAACATTAGATTTTACCAAATTAACTTGTTGACTTGATGCCTCCTTAAACTTATGAAGAAACTCTAAAACTCTTGTAGCATCTTTAAGGGAAGCTTTGCAAAAGATATAACTATCATTAGTAAAAGATATATAAGAGATAATAGGAGCTTGCCTACAAAATTTGATTTCTCTAATCCACTTCTGAGATTCATAAACTCGAATCAATGAGGAAAGACCCTCAAAACATAAATAAATATAATTCTCCTTATCGAATGCCAATGGATCTCCTTATCAGATGTCACGAGTTGGAAAGATAGGCCCCATCTCTCTACCACTGAGTACAATACTATAAGACACTAAAGTGACACAAGTAAGAATCAAACCAACCCATCTCTTAAATAATCCCATTTGAAGCAAAATTACACGAAGTTATTAGTATGGTCCTACAAAAAGGGATTTTTGCATCGGTTAACGTATTTGGTCAAACTTATTGATTGATATAAAAGTCAACCCACACTTTTTTGCTTCGATTATCTACTGTAACGCCCGTATTTCAATAATAATAAACTCGGAAATTAACTTTAATAATTTATATATTAATAACCATATGGATCGGGATCCCGAGTATCAAAATTTAGGTTAAAAGTACTTTACTATTACATATGTATATATTTTTTTTTCTAAAAGTTTTGCGGACATGCATCTTCAAAATACAGACTCCAAAATATTTATAAATCGAAACCCTCCAGGTTGCACTGCCGCGATATGTACAATCATGCCGAGTTCCACCTCACTGTTCCTCCAGCTTTGCTTTTCCTTTACCTACACAAGGTAGCAAACTGATGAGTCAACAGACTCAGTAAGATGTGCAAGAAATATAAAAGTAGCACGCTGCCAGCTTTATGATCAAGCTGCCCTGAGCTTAACAACGAAGCTCACCAAATGATTAAGAACGTTCTTAAGGGTAGTACGACTACTATACCAAATGCACTAAAGTATCAACTCTATACTTGTGTTGGTAGAGCCTTAACTGTACTCCCGAGAATTACTAAGTGTTGTACCACGAACACGACGTACCCTGGGTACTCGTGTTGGTAACACCGTAATTACGTTAACATCCAAAACAAGCATAAACATTCATATATATATTCTTACGCTATCTTACCTCGTTCCGTGCTCAAGTGTGCCAGTCAGCCTGAGTGGAAGTGCAGCTCGACGTTTAACAGGGCCCTAAACCATAATGTTTAAAATCCGATGAGAGACTCGCTAAAACACTTATCGGGGATTTAAAATAGAAACTAAACTTAACCCTATCGATAAAAAGGATGCCAACACTCTAATTTACTTAAAAACGGGAAAAACTAGGGCTCGGGAAAAAGCCCCAACCGGCAGGCCGGTTCCCAACCGGAAGTCCGGTTCCTGGGACCAACCGGTCGACCGGTTGCAACAGGGCCCCAGGAACCGGAATTCCGGTTCTGAGCTGGGAACCCAAAAAAACTTCCCCTTAATTCAAAACAACCCCAAACTTCACAATAACTTCCAGAACACCTATAAACATCATACTAGATCAATCCCAATCAATAAAACTCAGCAATTCACACAGATTTTCAATCTACCATTAGAGAGCTAGGTTTGAGTTCTTAAACTCAAACTTTGCCCAAACCTCAATTCAGCCCATAAATTCAGTTCAAATTAACTCAACCAACATCAAACAACCTCCAGAACACCAAATCAAAGCATCTTAATTCATACAGCAACATAAAACCTAAATTCACATATAAAACCTAACTTAAGCTAAGAAAATTTAAGAAAAGAAAGTTACCTTGGATCAAAGCTTGAGGATTCCTACTATCTATCCTTGAATCAAGAGCAATTAACACAACCCTAGCTGCCCCCAAGAGAATCGAAAGAGAGAGGGAGAATGAAGAGAGGAATGAACACTTTCTCTAATTTTCTTTCTATTCCTTCTATCCTAAGCAATATGTGATTTTCTTTAAAAAAAAATTAGCTTATATTCAGCATTAATAAAACCCAAATAAGACAAAAGAAGCCTTTGCCAAAAGACCTTCTTACCCCCATCCAATAATAAAAAATAACTAAACTTCTCAAGGGTAAATTAGTCATTTACCACACCCCGAAAATACCAACTCTGCTAAAACTTAGCAATGATATCCCGAAAAATATTCTAAACCATATAATACAATTCTCTAAAGGCCCCAACGCCGCTTTCCACTGCTTCCGAACACAAACACAGAGATTGGATAATTAAACATAAAATAGCATAAAAACATATATGATATATAAAATATATTTCTAAAATATGCATTCCATAATTATTAATACCTAAACCTTAAATAATTAATAATACAAAGTATTATTCATAGGCGGTCTTTACAATTATCCCCCCGTTAAAAGGATTTCGCCCCCGAAATCTACCTGAATAACTCAGGATACTGGGCCCTCATCTCAGATTCCAATTCCCAAGTGGCTTCTTCCACTTTACTATTTCTCCAAAGTACCTTGACCAATGATATGGTTTTGGTTCGGAGAACCTTTTCCTTTTTATCCAGAATTTGCACCGGTTGTTCGTCATATGATAAATCAGATTGCAATTCCAATGCTTCGTAACTCAGAACATGCATTGGATCAGACACATACTTCCTTAGCATGGAAACATGAAACACGCTATGCACTGCTGATAAGGAAGGAGGTAGGGCTAACCGATAAGCAACTTGTCCAACCTTCTCCAGAATTTCAAAAGGTCCAATAAACCTAGGGCTCAATTTACCTTTCTTTCCAAAGCGTCTGATTCCCTTCATAGGGGATACTCGTAGAAAGACATGATCACCAGGTTGGAATGTAACATCCCGTCGCTTGGGATCTGCATAACTTTTCTGCCTGCTTTGAGAAGCAAGCATTCGAGCTTTGATCTTGTCTATTGCTTCATTTGTCTTCTGAACTAATTCAGGGCCCAAGTATTTCCGTTCTCCTGTTTCGTCCCAATGAATTGGAGAACGACACTTTCTTCCATAGAGCAGCTCATAGGGAGCCATTCCTATGGTACTTTGATAGCTATTATTATCGGAGAATTCAATCAGGGGCAAATACTTACTCCATGACCCTCCAAAATCCATGACACAAGCTCGCAATAGGTCTTCGAGTATTTGGATGGTTCGTTCAGATTGCCCATCTGTTTGAGGATGAAAGGCTGTGCTGAATTTTAAATTAGTTCCCATAGCCTTTTGCAAACTCACCCAAAACTTTGAGGTAAATTTAGGATCCCTATCTGAAACGATTGACTTTGGTACTCCATGAAGACGGAGAATTTCTTTCACATACAAATCAGCATACTGATCCACTGAATAGGTTACCTTAACAGGTAAGAAATGCGCTGACTTTGTAAAGCGATCCACCACAACCCAAACTGAGTCATACATTCCTGTGGTTCTAGGCAAGCCAACCACAAAGTCCATCGCAATGTCTTCCCACTTCCATTCCGGAAGTGTTAATGGCTGAAGTAACCCCGCCGGTCGTTGATGCTCAGCTTTAATTTGCTGAGTGTTAAGCATTTAGTGACATAGTCCACTACATCCCTTTTCATCCCATACCACCAGAAATAGGGCTTTAAATCTTGATACATTTTGGTGGTTCCTGGATGTAATGAGTAAGGGGTAGTATGAGCTTCTTCTAAAATTTCCTTTTTAAGCTCACTGAAATCAGGGACACACACCCGTGCTTTAAACAACAGCATTCCATTATCAGAAATGGAGAAGTCCTTAGCTTTGTCTGCTAAGACATCTTCTCGAATCTTAATCAATTCTGAATCTTCTAATTGAGCCATTCTGATTCTTTCCAACAAATCTGACTGAAGTGTCAGATTAAATAATTTCTCAGTCACCAACTCAATGTTTGCTTTTGTCATTTCCGAAGCTAGCTGAGGGGAAATCATAACCATGTTAGATATCTGATCAGGTCCTTTTCTGCTTAAAGCATCAGCTACAACATTTGCCTTTCCAGGATGATACAGGATTTCACAGTCATAGTCTTTTACCAATTCTAACCACCTCCTCTGTCTCATGTTCAAATCCTTCTGAGTGAAGAAATACTTGAGACTCTTGTGGTCAGTATAGATCTCACACCTTTCACCATACAAGTAATGTCGCCAAATTTTCAAGGCGAACACCACTGCTGCAAGTTCTAGGTCGTGAGTTGGGTAACGCTGCTCATAATCTTTCAATTGCCGAGAAGCATAAGCTATGACTTTATCTGCTTGCATTAACACACAGCCTAAACCCTGCCTAGAAGCGTCACAATATACTACAAACTTTTCTTGATCAGATGGCAAGGCTAGAACAGGAGCTGTAATCAATCGTTGCTTCAGCTCTTGAAAACTCTTTTCACACTTATCTGACCATATAAATCGCTGATTTTTCCTAGTTAGCTCGGATAGCGGCATCGCAATTTTGGAAAATCCTTCCACAAAACGCCGATAATAACCCGCTAAACCGAGAAAACTTCGAATTTCCGTGACTGTTTTAGGTCTAGGCCAATTCTTCACCGCTTCAATCTTCCCTGGATCAACCATAATTCCGTCTTTTCCAACAATATGCCCCAGAAAAGACACTTGTGACAGCCAAAATTCACACTTTTTGAACTTTGCATAAAGTTTATGATCCCTAAGTCGCTGTAGAACCATTCGAAGATGTTGCTCATGTTCTGCTTCTGATCGAGAGTACACAAGAATATCATCGATAAATACAATTACAAAATTATCGAGGAAATCCTTGAATACCCTATTCATGAGATCCATAAAAGCTGCCGGTGCATTTGTTAACCCAAAAGACATAACCAGGAATTCATAGTGACCATACGTGGTCCGGAAAGCTGTCCTCGGGATATCCTCTTCTCGAATTCTCAATTGATGATATCCAGACCTCAAATCAATCTTTGAGAATACTGTCTTCCCCTGGAGTTGGTCAAACAAATCATCAATTCTGGGCAGAGGATATTTATTCTTAATAGTTAACTTATTCAACTCCCGATAATCAATACACATCCGAAGAGTTCCATCTTTCTTCTTCACAAATAACACAGGGGCTCCCCAAGGTGACACACTAGGTCGAGTGAACCCTAGATCCAACATCCCTTGGAGTTGTATTTTCAGTTCTTTCAATTCAGCAGGTGCCATTCGGTAGGGTGCTTTTGAAACAGGTTCTGCTCCAGGAATTAAATCAATAACAAAATCTATTTCCCGCTGGGGTGGTAATCCCGGCAATTCCTCTGGAAACACATCCAGGAATTCCTTAACCACTTTAACTTCTTCTGGTCCAAGTAACACAGGTTTATTGGAATCCACTACCACTGCCAGAAAACCAACACATCCATCTCGTAATAAATCCCTAGCTTTCAACGCTGAGATTCTTGGGACACGAGAACCTTGGACCGAGCCAACAAAAACAAAAGGTTCCTCATTTTCCGGTTCAAAAGTCACCATTTTCCGATTACAATCAATACTAGCAGAGTATTTAGACAAAAAGTCCATACCAAGTATAATGTCAAATTCGGCTAATGGCAACTCCACGAGATCAGCACTCAATTCTCTATCTTCAATTCTAATTATTACTGACCTAATCCACTTTCTTGAAATAATTAATTCCCCATTAGGCAACAGGGTTCCAAACCCCGTCTCGAGAATATCACTAGGTCTATCAAACTGATCAAGAAGTCTTGATGACACATAAGACCGAGTAGCACCCGAATCAAATAAAACAGTATAAGCAAAACCATTGATTAGAAGCTGACCTGAAACTACTGAAGGACTGGCAGCAGCATCTGCCTGAGTTATAGCAAAAACACGAGCAGGAGCAGGTACAGGTTTGACCTCAGGCTTCGGTTCCTCTTTCTTCAACTGAGGACAGTCTTTCCTGAGGTGTCCCACCGAACCACACTGAAAACAGGCTCTCCGGTTACAAGCTCCAGGATGATGCTTCTTGCAACGTGGGCACTCAGGATAAGAATAAGTCTGTCGTCCCCCTCTATTCTGGTTTCCACGAAACCTTTTACCTTGCCCTGAACTTCCCGAAGATGGAAAAGTTCTTTTCCTCTGCTCAAGGATAGAACCCCCACTCTCTTTTTCAGGACCCGACATAGGGAGAGTAGTAATCCCACCAACACCAGAAGACTCTCGGGTTTCTTGCAAAAATTTAACTGCTCCTTCAGCTCGAAGAGCTTTATCAACCATTTCTGCATAAGTTGTGGTATCATTCGTTGTAATAACCAGGTCATGTCTGATTTTGGCATTCAGCCCAGCCAAATACTTTTCTCTCTTGCTGAAATCTGTTGGTACGATTCCGGAGGCTAACTTAGCCAAGCGATCAAACTTGGTGGTATACTCGGTTACTGTCATACCCTCACCTTGTACCAACTCAACAAATTCCCTCCGCTTTGCACTGCGGACCGCCTCATTGTAATATTTGGCGTTGAACAATTCCCGGAACTCCTCCCAGGTCATTCTGGTCACATCCCTGGTAAGGGATACCATTTCCCACCAAATCAGGGCATCCTCCTGAAATTGGAACGTGGCACATGCCACCCTATCATTTCCAGCTACTCCCATAAAATTCAGTATTCTTTCAATCACAGTCAACCACTGCTCAGCCTTAAGAACATCAGGGCCTCCCAGAAATACTGGAGGCGCTTGCTTTCTGAACCTCTCATATAAAGGCTCCATGCGGTTACCAGCAACATGTTGCTCACTCGGCACCGCAGGGGCTGCAGGAACTGCAACAGCCGGTTGCAGGGGAGGCTCAACAGGGGCATCCCGTTGCCTGAGTCGTCGGATCTCTTCTTCTTGTTGCTCAATTCTAGTTTGCATCTCAGCAAACCTTTGTTCCCAATCAACAGGGGCCTGAGGTGGATTCTCCTGTCCACCTCTCGGGACTCGACCGCGGCCTCTACCGCGCCCACGGGGGTTTTGGGGATTTCTACCACCCCGACCACCTCCGGTCTCAACCAATTCACCCTGCCTTCTAACGTTTCGCTGGTCGTCCATTATTTAGGACTTAGCCTGCGAACCCACAAGGCACGTAGGTCAGACAGTGGTCAAAATACTCTCAAGACCGCAATTAAAATTTAAAACGTCTTATTTAATCAAATATACAACACAACATATCTTAAAATAGTTTGCAAAAAGAAACAAAGCTTACGGAACCGTGAGTTGAACTCGACACTGGCCTTGATTGTACATATCTTGACGGTCTTCAGTGAACAACCCAGTGGCTCTGATACCAAACTGTAACGCCCGTATTTTAATAGTAATAAAATCGGAAATTAACTTTAATAATTTATATATTAATAACCATATGGATCGGGATCCCGAGTATCAAAATTTAGGTTAAAAGTACTTTACTATTACATATGTATATTTTTTTTTTTTTTAAAAGTTTTGCGGACATGCATCTTCAAAATACAGACTCCAAAATATTTATAAACCGAAACCCTCCAGGTTGCACTGCCGCAATATGTACAATCATGCCGAGTTCCACCTCACTGTTCCTCCAGCTTTGCTTTTCCTTTACCTACACAAGGTAGCAAACTGATGAGTCAACAGACTCAGTAAGATATGCAAGAAATATAAAAGTAGCACGCTGCCAGCTTTATGATCAAGCTGCCCTGAGCTTAACAACGAAGCTCACCAAATGATTAAGAACGTTCTTAAGGGTAGTACGACTACTATACCAAATGCACTAAAGTATCAACTCTGTACTTGTGTTGGTAGAGCCTTAACTGTACTCCCGAGAATTACTAAGTGTTGTACCACGAACACGACGTACCCTGGGTACTCGTGTTGGTAACACCGTAATTACATTAACATCCAAAACAAGCATAAACATTCATATATATATTCTTACGCTATCTTACCTCGTTCCGTGCTCAAGTGTGCCGGTCAGCCTGAGTGGAAGTGCAGCTCGACGTTTAACAGGGCCCTAAACCATAATGTTTAAAATCCGATGAGAGACTCGCTAAAACACTTATCGGGGATTTAAAATAGAAACTAAACTTAACCCTATCGATAAAAAAGGATGCCAACACTCTAATCTACTTAAGAACGGGAAAAACTAGGGCTCGGGAAAAAGCCCCAACCTAAAGCGGTTCCCAACCGAAGTCCGGTTTCGGGACCAACCGGTCGACCGGTTGCAACAGGGCCCCAGGAACCGGAATTCCGGTTCTGAGCTGGGAACCCAAAAAAACTTCCCCTTAATTCAAAACAACCCCAAACTTCACAATAACTTCCAGAACACCTGTAAACATCATACTAGATCAATCCCAATCAATAAAACTCAGCAATTCACACAGATTTTCAATCTACCATTAGAGAGCTAGGTTTGAGTTCTTAAACTCAAACTTTGCCCAAACCTCAATTCAACCCATAAATTCAGTTCAAATTAACTCAACCAACATCAAACAACCTCCAGAACACCAAATCAAACCATCTTAATTCATACAACAACATAAATCCTAAATTCACATATAAAACCTAACTTAAGCTAAGAAAATTTAAGAAAAGAAAGTTACCTTGGATCAAAGCTTGAGGATTCCTACTAACTATCCTTGAATCAAGAGCAATTAACACAACCCTAGCTGCTCCCCAAGAGAATCGAAAGAGAGAGGGAGAATGAAGAGAGGAATGAACACTTTTCTCTAATTTTCTTTCTATTCCTTCTATCCTAAGCAATATGTGATTTTCTTTTAAAAAATATTAGCTTATATTCAGCATTAATAAAACCCAAATAAGACAAAAGAAGCCTTTGCCAAAAGACCTTCTTACCCCCCATCCAATAATAAAAATAACTAAACATCTCAAGGGTAAATTAGTCATTTACCACACCCCGAAAATACCAACTCTGCTAAAACGTAGCAATGATATCCCGAAAAATATTCTAAACCATATAATACAATTTTCTAAAGGCCCCAACGCCGCTTTCCACTGCTTCCGAACACAAACACAGAGATTGGATACTTAAACATAAAATAGCATAAAAACATATATGATATATAAAATATATTTCTAAAATATGCATTCCATAATTATTAATACCTAAACCTTAAATAATTAATAATACAAAGTATTATTCATAGGCGGTCTTTACATCTACCGATGCAAATCATTATTAATTAGCATCGTTTATCTATTCGACGCTAAAATAAAAACTGAAGTAAAAGATGAAATATAAAAATATATATACACTATTGGTGTAGTGCATAACTGACGGAAAAAGCTATTATATATATTATTGGCGTCGGTGCACAACCGACGCAAAATGCCATTGAAAAAGAATCAGATATGGGCTTCAGCCCATTTTAAAAAAATCTAACCCTAAAATATAAAACCAACTTCTAATCCTAATTTCTTTCTCAATCGCCCCTCTCTCCCCTCTCTCTCTCTAACCTAATTCCATCTTTCCGCCCATCATCGCCTTCATCTTCTTCCTTTCTTCTCGACCCAACCTTGAAGCACAAACCTCTCAAACTCTAACTCTCTCTTTCTTGTTTTTTTTGCAGGTCCGTTGGAGCTCATCGTCGGCCATCGTGGAGCATGGGACCATCTCTACTGCCCTCTCTCTCTCTCTCTCTCTCTCTCTCTCTCTCTCTCTCTCTCTCTCTCTCTCTCTCTCTCTCTCTCTCTCTCTCTCTCTCTCTCTCTCTCTCTCTCTCTCTCTCTCTCTCTCTCAAATGGAGTTTTCAAATGTGAGATTCATTATTTTTTTCTCGTTCCCCGTCTCGCGCGCCCAGCTCCTTCTACTCTGGTCTCTCTCTTTCTCCTTCAATCTCTCTCTCTCTCTCTCTCTCTCTCTCTCTCTCTCTCTCTCTCTCTCTCTCTCTCTCTCTCTCTCTCTCTCTCTCTCTCTCTCTCTCTCTCTCTCTCTCTCTCTCTCTCTCTCTCTGATTTTTTTTCACAAGCAAGCAAGGGTGGTGGTCCGATGGGATGATGGTGGTCTGATGTGCTTTTTGTGGTACGATAGATTGTTGTGGTAGTGGTATATATTGTTGCTATTTGGTTGTTGTGGTGGTCTGAAGGATTGTGGTGGTTCGAAAGTTTACATATTTTTTTTTTTATTATTTTGCTTTGGCTCACAACCAAAACAAAAAATCAATTTGCGTTTTACTATTTGTTTCGGTTATGAACTGAAGTAAAAAAAAATAGCGTTAATTACTAACTGAAGTAAAAAATAAAATTATTTGTGTCTACGACTATAACATCGTTTACACAAATTAACGTAAATTTTTTATATGTTACTTAAAAAATTAAAGCAAAAGATTATTTTTATAGTAGTGAGTATTTTGAGTAGGAATATCATAAAATTGAATTGAGTGTAACAAAATTATATATCTTTTTTAATTATGAAGCCACTTGAAGTAATAAACTTAAATTTCTTATAAAAAGAAATTCATTCTCAAAAACGTGGGACTTAAATTTTATGATACTTATATTAATTATTACTAATATTATGATTTTTTTTTTCGTCTGAAAATTTAATGAAAAATAAATTAGATATATAAAGTGGTGGATGTACATTATTACATTATAATGATAATGTTATAGATATTATATATATTGTATGGTTGGGTAGGTGGTTCTCATGTAATATTAATGGTTTGATTGGTTTTGAATAAGAAGTGGAACTAAGGAGACAGTTGTAGATGATGCTTACATATAACTAAGATAAACCCATTAATTATTTAATTAATTAATAATTGATTGATTCCAATAATGAGGCAAGTGAGATTCTTGAGCCCCCTTTTCATTTTAATTAAATGTTTTAGCATATTATTAATTATTTTTTATGGTCTTATATTATACATGGAACTTGTTTGTGTGCATATAAAAACATACTAATTATTCATAAAATGTATTTCCACAAAAGATTAATTAGATAAATTTATTGAGTTACATATTATTTTAGAAGTTATAAAAACTATCTTTAAAAGAAAAAAAAAATGAAATTTATAAAAATTAGAGGCACAGTTGGTTGGGGTACTAATTGTTGGGGTTGTTGGATGCCTATATATATTGAGTTTTTTTATTTTTCTTAAAATCTTATTTTATATATATTTATATAAAATATTGAAGATCAATATATTGTTTGAGGATTATCAATTAATATTTATAAATGAGTTGCAAATGTTGAAGAGATTTTTCATTTTATTATTGTTTTTTACTATTAGTACTAGTGGTCCTTCAAATATTTATTATGTTTGCACTTGAATCTTTTGATTTGAAAAATATACAATTTTTGGTGGTTTTTTTTTCAAAAACAATGTAATATTGACCAAGAGCATATATATATAAGATTAATGTTTACTTTAAGCTAATATATGATTGTAAAAATTATTACGCTACATTCAAAAAAAAAAAATATTTACTTTAGTATACTGTATTTGTTTTATGAAATATATAAATATTAAAATGTAAATAAAAAAAATAGAAGTATATATAAAAAGAAAAGAAAGTTCTGTAATAAATAAATAAATAAAGAGAATTATTTTATATATTATTTTTTATTTTTTTTTAATTTACAGTTTGAGTTGTTTTGGTGGTTTTTATGTGGGTTGCTATGTGAATTTTAGTTGCAATTTAGGTTACTCAATTAGTTGTTATGTGAATTAAAAATACAAAAAAAAATACTTTAAAATATAAAAATAAAAAAATCCCATATATAAACCAAAAAAAAAATATCATTTTTACAAATTTTTGCATGTGCTTGCATCATAGTTTCCAAAGGATGGTATAAAATGCAAATTTAGGACAAGTTTATTAATTATATTGTAATTTTTTTTTATGAACAAAAGAGATTATTTCCTCACTCCTTTGGTCTTTTTAATAATTTTGGAGACCACATATCACTTATAAAGATTTTATACCTCAATTTATCTTAATTCTGTCATCAATAATCCCTTCCAAGAAAAATTATTGTGAATTTCAACCCTTACCCAAATAAAAAAATATGCATGCCAATAAAGACCACTACACTACATAGCATGTAATTAATTATATTGTAAATTTACAACATGCAAAAAGGTATTATAAATTTGTCACCAATTTTGACTACTTTTAGTATCATAGTAGAATTTTATACATAATACATATAAAATAATAAATCACTAATTAATTGGGGATAATGGGTAGGATTGCGCCATGTTTATTTTAAACTTCGTTGAAAAGTAAGCTAATTAATATGTTCATATAAACCAAATAGCTAATAATGCCTAATTAAAGATAGCTTAGTTTGATGGATGAGCTTAAAGATACAATTATATCATAATTTAATTACCATAAGATAATTATATTTGAATATTGAACTGAATATGAAGTACTACCAAATCATCAAATTTCTAATACCAACTATATTATTTTTCAAATATATATATTATATATATGTACATTTTTATAGTGGCATTTTCAAACTTCTTAATTATAATATGATTAAAAACCTCTTAATCAATTAACATTATTTCACATCACATGACAAGTCATACAATACTTAACCAAATGTTAATTTTTGAAAAACCGTGTTTTTGCAAATGTCAGTTGTATATAAGAAAATATAAAAACTGTACGCGTTTGCAGCAGCAGAAAGTAATTCTGCTACAGCAAAACTGAACAGGCAGAATATAAAATATTTGCAGAAAAATAAATAACTTGACACAAGTGATTTATACGTGGTATCAGTGTTCTCCCGAACACTACTAGTCCACGGGGCCACGCCCAGAGAATGAAATCAATTAATAAAGTATCAAAATTACAAAGACAATTGACTTAAACAAGTTTAGACTCCCTCTAAAGTATTACCGCACTCCTTTGTAATCCACTTTATGAATCTGACTTCTTGAAACACCTTCAAGCCCGAACTCCCTTCGTCTTTGAAGTGTGAGTGCTTACTTCCTCCCGAAGTAAGGCTTCAACAAGTCTTCTCCCGAAGACCAAGTGCTTACTTCCTCCCGAAGTAAGGCTTCAACAAGTCTTCTCCCGAAGACCAAGTGCTTACTTCCTCCCGAAGTAAGGCTTTATCAAGTCTTCTCCCGAAGACCAATCTCTTGTTCAGTCAAGTAGTTCTTCACAACCTCTAGGATAGAGTAAGAACAGAAATAGAACAACTAGAACCTAGATGAACAACTAGGCTCTCACAAAACAAAGAAAGACTCTCTTCTCTCAAAAGATAAATGTAGAAAATGAATAATGGAAGAGGTAATCCGAATGGTTGCTCTCTAGGCTCTATTTATAGAACATAGAAACCAAAGAGGCAACCACAAGTTCGAATTAGCAGCTGTACAAAAACTTTCCTAAGAAAACACGATCTGCTACATCAGATTCGGATGCTGACGCAACAGATCTGACCAGAAACGGGAAACTTGCTAAAATCGGGTCCGATCCTCTATCAATGCTTGATTCCTGCCAAAAACAGATTAGATATTCTGATTGTATCAAGATACAATCGAAATTAATAAGGAAAAGGCAATAATCAAAGTTTCCCTAAAAAAGACAACTTTCCAAAAGAGAATTCCTTCTCTTTTGAGAAGTTTTCAACAAAGGAAAGTTCAGCTGAAAGTGCAACTTTCCAAACAAGAAAAATGGCAACTACAATCCGAATTTATAAGGCAAGAAATCGAATATGAATGCATAGCAATCTTACCATAAATGGAAAAATTATTTTGTCAACTAACTTGCCAAAAAAAGACTTTACAATTTTTTTATTATCTATGTATTTGTTTTTAAATTTATATTGTTAAAAGCATTTTCTCTTTAAAGATATTTCTAAGTTACTATGTACTAATATTAATAATAAAAATAATAATAAAGTTTTTTATATGTAGTGACTGTTAAGTTAAATTTTGAAATCATGAAAACCATTTTTTTTTTCTAATAAAATGAAATGTTTTTATTAATCATTATCTATATCTTTTAGTTTTTTATTGTGTTTCTCTTTAATTCTTCTTTTTTACTCTTCTAATTAATAATTTTTCTCTGTTGGTATATATATTAATTCCACCCACCCTCATATAATTTTGCAGGTTCTATAATCTATATTTGTTTTTTTTTTCTTTACATTATTACTATTATATATCTTTGACTTAAAAAAATAATTAATAAATAAAATAAAATATTAATAATTAATGTGTTATCTCAACTACCTATACCCAACTACGTATGTACTGGGAAATTCATTTTTTTCATCTAATTTGTTGGGTTATATAGTTGTATTTTCTTAGGTTATTTGTTATTGAAGTCTTTATTTTTAATTAATTGTTTTTAAATGAAAAATTAGAATACACGTAATACATACATGCATTCATGAAATTTCATCAAAATTTTGAAAACATGTCCACATCCATAAAACTAATATAAAAATTTCATGATCAAGGTTGACGTTGCATATCATCAATTGTATTATTATAACACCATAAGTTAATTTAATTAATTAAGGACCCACATAGGGCCTCTTTAAAAAAAAATTATTAGAAAAAAAAATATTAATTGTTACTAATTATAGTGTATATATAAATGAAACTGATAAATATTATTAAATAATTAGCTTGGTTTTAAAGCTTATTTTAAATTTATATGTTCAAGATACCATATTACAATTTACTTAACAAGTTTTTTGCATACTATATTATTAAAAAAAAAAAAAAATTCAAAATTATTACACCCCACACAAATTTATTCATTGGTCTACCATTGAATTTATGACGATATTTTTTAAAGAAAAATAATATTTGGTCTAAATTTTTAGAAGAAAAAAAATTCACATTTTAAGTTAAAATTATTAGTGACAAATACATAATATTTGATTTTTTGTAATAGATATTAGATATTGATAAATATGTAAAAGTTACTTTTAAACTAACTAGTAAAAATTATTGGATAATTACTCCTGAAATGACCGTTTCAGTATATTTTGTATCTGTTTTAGAATTCAGAAGAATTTTTTAATTATTTTCGTTTTTGTTGAGTAAATTCCATTTATAATCAGTCCTTTACTTACAACATCCACATCAGCATATATCAACAACAATTAACAGAAAAACAAAAGACACAATCCTAGGTGGCTTTGCCTCTACAAGACCAAGAATCAGAAGTTAGTTACAACTGATTTTGTAACTAATCTGTGTGTGTGGGTGAAGATCCTAGGGTTTTTACTTAGGATCAAGCAAGTTCTTGAGAAGAACTCGCTCTGCTAGGGTTTCGATTTTTCGTGTTGAGTGTGTGTTGTGTTTGATCGTGTAAGGCTTCGAGACTTTTCTTGAAGAGTCTTTAGCCGAGGGTTAAAACGACACAGGGTTTGGTGTCGTGTGGTTCAAAGTGTTGTCGTTTTGTCTAATTTCATTTAGACTAAGAAAAGGTCCAAATTGACCTTGGATACTGATAATAAGTGTTTTGTTGATGTAGGTTAAATTGGTCGAAAATCCTACAGTGGTATCAGTAGCTAGTAGCCAAGTACAAGACTATAAGGATTATGCTATCAATAGCAAATCAGTTTAACATGGAAATTGATCAAATGGATGTTACTACAACTTTCTTACATGGAGACCTAGAAGAAGAGATCTATATGGAGCAGCCTAAGGGGTTTGAAATTAAAGGTAAGAAGGAAATGGTCTACAAACTGGTTAAGTCCTTGTATGGACTCAAACAAGCTCCCAGACAATGGAATAGAAAGTTTGATGCTTTCATGATAAATCATGAGTTTAACAGAAGCTATCATGACACCTATCTGTACTATAAGGGAAGCTCTATAAAAGATGTCATCTATCTACTTCTATATGTAGATGACATGCTTATTTTAAGCCAAGAAATATCCAGGGTTGATATGGTTAAAGATCTGCTCAAGACAAAGTTTGAAATGAAAGATCTTGGTAATGCTTTCAAGATCCTTGGAATTTCTATCTAAAGAGATAGAGAAAAATGAAGATTGATTCTTAGACAGGAAGACTACATTGAGAAAATCCTAGACAAGTTTTCTATGAGGGATGCTAAGGTTGTTAAGTAACCAATTACTAGTCAGTACACTCTATCTAAAGAGAAAATCCCTAAAATAGAAAAAGAAGTTGAAGCTATGAAAGATGTACCCTATTCAAATGTTGTAGGGTCAGTCATGTATCTTATGGTAAGTACAAGACCTGATTTAGGCTATGCGATGATTGTACTTAGTAAATACATGGAAAATTCAAGAAAAGTTCACTGGTTGGCCATGAAATGGGTGTTTAGATATTTACTTGGGACAACTAAAGTGGAATTAGTCTACAAGAGACAGAATGCCAGCACTATAATAGAAGGCTACAGTGATTCAGACTATGCTGGGGACAGAGATAATATGAGATCTACATCTGCCTATTTTTTCTTGTTTGGAAGAAATTGTGTTAGCTGGAAATTCCAACTACAACCTGTTGTGGCACTCTCAACAATAGAGGTTGAATATGTTGCCACAACAGAAGCTATAAAGGAAGCTATATGGTTAAAAGGACTATTGAATGAGCTTAAACTACTTAAAGGAGTTCTTACAGTGTACTCATGTAATGACCGCTCTAGTATGTGGATTAGTAAAGGCAATTGGCACTAAATTATATTATTTTATTATTATTTATGAATTTATTTATTTGTGGACCCCAATATTTAGAAATAAATATTAGAGTTATAATTTCTCAATTCCGGAGATTTTATTAAACTCTAAGGCTATTATTTAGTTTATATGTGAAATATGTTAATTTTGTAATTTTTGCTCGGCGACAACGGAAAATGCGATGGATGGCTAGATTGATCACATGGGTAAGTTTAGAACCCTATTTCATAATGGGAAATATTTTAGAGAAAATATTTTATCGGGATTGAGCGAGGTTATGGAAATTGACCCTTTTGCCCCTAGCTTTAGAAATGCTTAGGTTTTAACCTCAAGGGTATTTTAGTAATTTTGTTTGGGGTTGGGTGGCTGCCTAGAGGTGTGGCACGTGGCCACTTATGTTCAGCCAAAGGAAAATTGAATTTTCCTAATTTGGAATTATCTCATTTTGTTTGTAAAAAGAAAGAAAAACCAAAATAGGAAGAACTCTCTCTTCTTTCTCCTTTCCCTCTTCGAAACCAGCAAGGCTAAGGGAATTTGCTGTTGAATTTTTGAGTTTTAAGCTAAGGATTCAAGCTAGGTTCAGGTGGAGGTAAACCCTAAACCATTAGTTGCATGTTTTTAAGCTTTTTCTTTGGTTTGAGTATGTGAAATTTTGTTATAGGAGCTGTTAGAGTTTGATGTTGGTTGGGTTTGAATTCTAGGGTTAGGTTGAGTTGAATTTATGCCATAGTAGCTGGTTTAGAGGTTGATTGTTAGTTTTATGCAATTTTAAGTTTAAAATTCAAAGCTTTGAGCTTTAATGGCATAATTGGATTTATTGGTTTGTTCTGTGAATTACTGCTTGGATTCTATTGTTTATACATTGTATAGGTATACTGGAGAGTTTGGTAAGGTTTGGGATTGAATTGAATCAAGGGGGATGATTTTTGGTTCCCAGCAGTAGAACCGGAATTCGGTTCGGTGGCTCGTACCAACCGGTCGACCGGTTGGTGACCCAGAACCGGGATGCCGGTTGGGAACCGGTCTGCCTGTTGGGGGAATTTCCAGAACCCTAGTTTTGGCCAATTTTGAGATATTTAGGGTATTGCCATGAGGTTTATCGATAGGGAAACTTTTAATTTCAAGTTTTAAGTCTCGGAAAGTGATTTAGCGAGTCACTCATCTGTATTACTATTATTGTGATTAGGGCATCCATCTAGCACGTGAATTCCGTTCAGGTCGGCCAACACACTTGAATTCGGAAAACAGGTAAGAACTGTGTATAATGTGTGATATGAATATTCGAATGTATGTATGTGTCAATATATATGCATGCTTATTTGTTGTGATTCATACACTACCAACACTTGTACGGTTGCGATACAGAGTGCATTGGTAAGGTGTATGATGTTTATAAGTACATCATGGTGTTACCAGCACTTGTACGGAAAAGTACAAGGTGTCTGTGGTACAACACTTAACGGTACTCAAGGTGCGGTCCATACCCTACCTACACTAGTGTACGATGGTATACTGAGTGCATGTGGTACATGGTACATGGTCGTATCCTAGTTAGAACGTTCATACTCATCTGTTAAGCTCTGTAAATAGGTGTATGGGCGCCTATTTACAGGTCGGAAATTATATGATGTGTTATATACATTTCTTACTGAGTCTGTTGACTCACAGTTTCTACTTCTATGTGTAGGTAAAGGAAAGGCTATGACTGAACATGAGTGAACCCGAGCTCAGATGGGATTGTACATGTCAAGCAGCGCGACCTGGAGTGTTCGGTCTCGGGACATCTGGGAATTGTATTTTGAAAGTCGCTGTGCGACCTGAAAATTATGTATTTTGAAATGTAAAGTTTAAAAAGTAAATTTTACGAAGTTTGAAATCGGGATCCCGGAATTTGTAAATATTATATTATATTACAAAGTTTATTAATTAATATAAAAGTTTTAAATTGACACGTTTTTCAAGAAAACTCTTCGATTAGCGAAGATTGCACTGTAATTGAAAAAGCACTGTAGCGTGCCTTAGCATTAGGGCGTTACAATTTTGGTATCAGAGCCGCCAGGTTTGTCTACCGAAGCTTGCTATGACATGTACAATCTTCATCAGAGAAAGCTCGATTCACGGTTCAGTAAGCCCGTACTTGTCTAGTATTTTAAATAATTGTGAATGTGAGAGCATGTTAGGAAGCATATTAGATTTTAATTAATTATTTTAAAGTGCGTTGCCTTAGAATCCATAAGTGCGGTAGAAAGTTTGTAATGGGATCGTTGCCTGACCAGACTGACTTACTAATTGATAGGTTTGTCCTATAGTATGGACACCTGGTGCAATATGGGGAGTCTGGATAGTGTGGTCAGGGCTAGTAACGGTTGGAGAGAATGGAGTTTGAGTTCTCCCCGCAACCAAGGTGAAAGCCTTTGGATGGCTTCTGATGGGAGTGATGGTCGTTCGTCACAGGCTCCGTGGGGGTTGGAGCAAAGATTCGCAGAAATGGAAGCTATGATTCAACGACACGATGAGGAGATTCAGAGGTTGAAACAACAAAGGTTTCCTGTACTATCTTTACCTCATATGCCAGGCATTCTCAATTCGGAATTACCAGCAGAGCATAGTATGGCTGATAATCAAGTGGGATCATTGCATGGGAAAATTTGGATAAATGAACCTACAGTCCTTCAGGGAGATTCAGATATGAAGAATGCTCTCTGGACTGGGAGCCCTAAAGAATGTATTTTAAGACCTCAAGAGATTATGCCACGAAATTTGGATACCGCTTGCTATATTTCTAGTTATGGCAGAGGTGGTTGGGACTCCATGGTTGAGCAGAAGAGTAAACCTACGTCGTCAGTGGTGGGTTTAAAACGGAACAAGCGGTTCCGAGGAAATCAAGGCAAGGGTGTACGCCAGGATTATTCTTACCCTGAGTGCCCGCGATGCAAGAAACATCATCCCGGAGAGTGCAATCGAAAAGCATGCTTCCTGTGTGGCATGGTTGGGCACTTTAAGAGAAATTGCCCTCAGGCAAAGAATAATAAGCAGAAGCTGGAAGTAAAGCCTGTACTTGCTCAGACATTTGTAATTACTCAGGCTGATGTTGCATCTAGTCCTTCTATGGTGAAAGGTTAGCTTCTTATCAGCAACTCCCATTTTAATGTATTATTTGACTTTGGGACTGTATACTCGTATGTAGTATCGAGAGTATTTAATCTTTTGGATAGACTTTATGATTTTCTTATAAGAGGGTTTGGAACCCTAATGCCTAGCGGGGAATTGCTTATCTCTAATAGGCGCATTAGGTCTATGCCGATTAGGATCGAAGATAGGGAATTGAGTACTGACCTTATAGAATTGAAATTAACTGAGTTTGATATTATACTGGGAATGGATTTTCTATCCAAGTATTCGGCCAGTATAGATTGTAGGCGTAAAATGGTGACTTTTCAGCCGGAAGGTGAAGATCCATTTGTTTATGTTGGGTCAGTTCAGGGGTCTCGAATCCCAGTTATTTATGTGCTGAGGGCTAGAGATTTACTATGCGATGGTTGTGTAGGATTTCTAGCAGTGGTGATTGACTCCAGCAGACCTGAAACATTTGGGCCTGAGGTAGTCCGGGTGGTGAAAGATTTTCTTGATGTGTTTCCCGAGGAGTTGCCGGGATTGCTGCCACAGCGAGAGATTGACTTTGTGATTGATTTGGCACCTGGAGTCGAACCTGTTTCTAAAGCTCCATATAGGATGGCTCCAGCAGAACTCAAGGAGCTTAAGTTATAACTTCAGGGGATGCTTGATATTGGGTTTATTCAACCCAGTGTGTCGCCCTGGGGAGCTCCGGTTCTTTTTGTGAAAAAGAAAGATGGTTCCCTCAGAATGTGTATTGATTATCGGGAACTAAACAAGTTGACGATTAAGAACAAGTACCCGTTGCCCAGGATCGATGATCTGTTTGATCAGCTTCAGGGAAAGAGAGTGTTTTCAAAGATTGATTCACGGTCAGGTTATCATCAACTCAGAATTCGGGAGGAGGACATACCAAAAACTGCTTTTAGAACCAGATATGGGCACTATGAGTTTCTGGTAATGTCATTCGGATTGACTAATGCTCCTGCGGCCTTTATGGATCTCATGAATAGGGTGTTCAAGGATTTCCTCGATAACTGCGTTATAGTGTTTATCGATGACCTTCTTGTATACTCTCAGTCAGAAGAGGAGCACGAGCATCATCTTCGAATGGTGTTACAGTGACTTAGGGATCACAAGTTGTATGCCAAGTTCAGAAAGTGTGAATTCTGGTTGTCCGAAGTGTCCTTTCTAGGTCATATTGTTGGGAAGAATGGAATTATGGTTGACCCAAACAAGATAGAATCAGTGAAGAATTGGCCGAGGCCCAAGTCTGTGACGGAAGTTTGAAGTTTTCTCGGGTTAGCAGGGTATTATCGCCGTTTCGTCGAGGGATTTTCCAAACTTTCTATGCCCCTAACCGAATTGACCAAGAAAAAAAAATCAGAAATTTGTGTGGTCAGATAAGTGTGAAATAAGCTTTCAGGAGTTGAAGCAACGTTTAATAACAGCTCCGGTGTTAGCTTTGCCATCAGATAAAGAGAAATTGGTAGTTTATTGTGATGCGTCCAGACAGGGTCTGGGATGTGTTCTGATGCAAGCTGACAGAGTCATAGCCTATGCCTCTCATCAATTGAAAGGTTATGAGTAGCGTTACCCAACTCATGATTTAGAGCTCGCTGCTGTGGTTTTGGCTTTAAAGATATGGCGATATTATTATTATTATGGTGAAAATGTGATATTTATATCGATCATAAGAATTTCAAGTATGTTGTCACCTAGAAGAACTTAAACATGAGACGGAGAAGATGGCTGGTTTTGATTAAGGACCACAATAGTGAGATTTTATATTACCCCGGGAAGGCCAACGATGAGACCGATGCGTTGAGTAGAAAGAATTGCAGGCAAATTTGTACTACTGTTTTGATAGCCCTTAACTAGCATCTGAAATGGTTAACGCAGGGATTGAATTCGTAGTTGGAAAGTTACACAGTTTAATACTTCAATCTGATTGATTAGAAAGGATCAGAAAAGCGCAATGAGAATACCCTGAGCTAGTTGAAGTTCGAGACCATGTAATGGTCGGTTGACCTAAAGACTTCTCGAACAGTGGAATATTGTTATTTAAAGCTCGAGTTTGTGCTTCTAATGTTGAAACGATCAAGAAAGAGGTACTTGATGAAGCTCATACCACACTTATTTAATGCATCCAGGAGCCACCAAAATGTATCAGGATTTAAAACCCTATTTTTGGTGATATGGGATGAAAAGAGAAGTGGTAGATTATGGTTCAAATGTTAACCTGCCAACAAATTAAAGCTGAACACCAGAGGCCGGCGCGGTTACTGCAATCTTTTGTCCTTCCTAAGTGAGAGTGGGAGGACATTGCAATAGATTTTGTAACTAGAATACCTAGAACTACGGGAATGTATGATTCAGCAAGGAACATAGTGGACGGATTCACAAAAATCAGCTCACTTTCTACCAGTGACAACTACATATTTAGTGGATTAGTATGCTGAGTTGTATGTAAGGGGATCGTTTGTCTCCATAGGGCCCCTAAATCTATTGTGTCAGATAGGGATCCAAAGTTCACATCAAAGTTTTGGGTGAGTCTTCAGAAGGCTATGGGTGCCAAGTTAAAGTTTAGTACACCCTTTCACCCTCAGACCGATGGTCAGTCAGAAAGAACTATCCAGATCTTGGAAGACTTGTTGCGAGTCATGGACTTTGAGGGTTCATGGAGTAAATACTTGCCTTTAGTTGAATGCTCCTACAATAATAGCTACTAGAGTACTATAGGGATGGCTCCCTATGAAATGTTGTATGGTAGAAAATGTCGTTCTCCTATTCATTGGGACGAGACAGGAGAAAGAAAGTACCTAGGTCCAGAGTTGGTGCAGAGGACCAATGAAGTTATTGATAAGATCAAGGCTCAGATGCTTACTTCTCAAAGCAGGCAGAAAAGTTATCCTTATCCGAAGCGCAGAGATGTTACATTTCAGGCAGGGGAACATGTTTTCCTGCGAGTTTCACTAATGAAGGGTATTAGGCGCTTCGGGAAGAAGGGTAAGTTAAGCCCTAGGTTCATTGGGTCATTTCAGATACTCGAGAAGGTCGGGCAGGTAGCATATCGGCTAGCCTTACCACCAGCATTATCAGCTGTTCATGACGTATTTCACATCTCTATGTTAAGGAAATACGTGTCGGACCCGACTCATGTCTTGAGTTATGAAGCCCTTGAACTACAACCAGACTTATCCTATGAGGAGCAACCTGTTCAGATTTTGGATAGAAAAGAAAAAGTTCTTCGGAACAAGATTATTGCACTGGTTAAGGAGCTCTGGAGGAACAGTAAGGTGGAAGAAGCCACCTGGGAGTTGGAGTTGGATATGAGGACTCAGCACTCAGAGCTGTTCAGGTTAGATTTCGAGGACGAAATCCTAATAACGGGGGGATAATTGTAATGACCGCTCTAGTATGTGGATTAGTAAAGGCAATTGGCACTAAATTATATTATTTTATTATTATTTATGAATTTATTTATTTGTGGACCCCAATATTTAGAAATAAATATTAGAGTTATAATTTCTCAATTCCGGAGATTTTATTAAACTCTAAGGCTATTATTTAGTTTATATGTGAAATATGTTAATTTTGTAATTTTTGCTCGGCGACAACGGAAAATGCGATGGATGGCTAGATTGATCACATGGGTAAGTTTAGAACCCTATTTCATAGTGGGAAATATTTTAGAGAAAATATTTTATCGGGATTGAGCGAGGTTATGGAAATTGACCATTTTACCCCTAGCTTTAGAAATGCTTAGGTTTTAACCTCAAGGGTATTTTAGTAATTTTGTTTGGGGTTGGGTGGCTGCCTAGAGGTGTGGCACGTGGCTACTTATGTTCAGCCAAAGGAAAATTGAATTTTCCTAATTTGGAATTATCTCATTTTGTTTGTAAAAAGAAAGAAAAACCAAAATAGGAAGAACTCTCTCTTCTTTCTCCTTTCCCTCTTCGAAACCAGCAAGGCTAAGGGAATTTGCTGCTGAATTTTTGAGTTTTAAGCTAAGGATTCAAGCTAGGTTCAGGTGGAGGTAAACCCTAAACCATTAGTTGCATGTTTTTAAGCTTTTTCTTTGGTTTGAGTATGTGAAATTTTGTTATAGGAGCTGTTAGAGTTTGATGTTGGTTGGGTTTGAATTCTAGGGTTAGGTTGAGTTGAATTTATGCCATAGTAGCTGGTTTAGAGGTTGATTGTAAGTTTTATGCAATTTTAGGTTTAAAATTCAAAGCTTTGAGCTTTAATGGCATAATTGGATTTATTGGTTTGTTCTGTGAATTACTGCTTGGATTCTATTGTTTATACATTGTATAGGTATACTGGAGAGTTTGGTAAGGTTTGGGATTGAATTGAATCAAGGGGGATGATTTTTGGTTCCCAGAGAACCAGAATTCGGTTCCGGGTGGCTCGTACCAACCTGGTCGACCGGTTGGTGACCCAGCCCGGGATGCGGTTGGGAACCTACCACTCGTTGGGGGAATTTCCAGAACCCTAGTTTTGGCCAATTTTGAGATATTTAGGGTATTGCCATGAGGTTTATCGATAGGGAAACTTTTAATTTCAAGTTTTAAGTCCCGGAAAGTGATTTAGCGAGTCACTCATCTGTATTACTATTATTGTGATTAGGGCATCCATCTAGCACGTGAATTCCGTTCAGGTCGGCCAACACACTTGAATTCGGAAAACAGGTAAGAACTGTGTATAATGTGTGATATGAATATTCGAATGTATGTATGTGTCAATATATATGCATGCTTATTTGTTGTGATTCATACACTACCAACACTTGTACGGTTGCGATACAGAGTGCATTGGTAAGGTGTATGATGTTTATAAGTACATCATGGTGTTACCAGCACTTATACGGAAAAGTACAAGGTGTCTGTGGTACAACACTTAATGGTACTCAAGGTGCGGTCCATACCCTACCTGCACTAGTGTACGATGGTATACTGAGTGCATGTGGTACATGGTACATGGTCGTATCCTAGTTAGAACGTTCATACTCATCTGTTAAGCTCTGTAAATAGGTGTATGGGCGCCTATTTACAGGTCGGAAATTATATGATGTGTTATATGCATTTCTTACTGAGTCTGTTGACTCACAGTTTCTACTTCTATGTGTAGGCAAAGGAAAGGCTATGACTGAACATGAGTGAACCCGAGCTCAGATGGGATTGTACATGTCAAGCAGCGCGACCTGGAGTGTTCGGTCTCGGGACATCTGGGAATTGTATTTTGAAAGTCGTTGTGCGACCTGAAAATTATGTATTTTGAAATGTAAAGTTTAAAAAGTAAATTTTACGAAGTTTGAAATCGGGATCCCGGAATTTGTAAATATTATATTATATTACAAAGTTTATTAATTAATATAAAAGTTTTAAATTGACACGTTTTTCAAGAAAACTCTTCGATTAGCGAAGATTGCACTGTAATTGAAAAAGCACTGTAGCGTGCCTTAGCATTAGGGCGTTACAACTCAGACAGCCAAAGCTGCATATTTCTATGCAAAAACCCTATGTTCCATGACAGAACAAAGCACATAGAAATCAAGTATCACTTTATACGAGATAAAGTGACTCAAGGTGAAGTAAAAATTGAGAAGGTGCTTACTGAGGACAACCCAGCAGACATGGGTACTAAAATTGTGACTCTTAATAAGTTCACACATTGTATGAACTTATTAAGAATCGACCCAGGAGACTAAAAGTATGACCTATCAAGCTAGGACTCTCAGAGATAAAACAAACATTACATCAGAACTGGTTATAAGAGGAATTCAGGTGGAAATTGTTGAGTAAATTCTACTTATAACCAGTCCTTTACTTACAACATCCACATCAGCATATATCAACAACAATTAATAGAAAAATAAAAGACACAATCCAATGTGACTTTGCCTCTACAAGACCAAGAACCAGGAGTTAGTTACAATTGATTTTGTAACTAACTCCCAGATCTGATCAACTGACCCCAACACAATATACAAAAACACAAACAATACAACAACAACAGTGAAATTAACACAAAGCAGAATACAAAACAAAGTGAGAAGAGCAATAGAACCAAAATAATTGCTAAATTGTTACACTAAAACACACAACAAAGCACCAAATCGAATAATCAATAACACACATAATCAAAGAATTTCGCAGGAATAAAAGCACAAAAAAGAGTGGAGTTAAGAAATACTCATGTGATATCCAATCAAAGAATGGTGGTATTGACTTTCTTGGTGTGAGACGACTCATTCTTATTATGTAAAAAATTTGATCAAGTTATACACTGTGTGTTCCAACACTAAGAGGGTCAAATAAGATGCCAAAAAGATATGTAAAAGCTTCATTCAAATTCAAACAGAGCCACATATCATAAAATTAAGATATGTTCCAAAACATAACACAAAATATATATAAGTGAAGCCTCCAAAACTGTGTAACTCAAACATTAAAATATAATGAAAGGGCCCTTCAATCTCATAACTAAGGACCTAGTCCTTTCAAGCCATTGGAGATTGCATTGTACGAGTGTGTAAATGGTTAAAAACTCTAGAGAGTTTGCATTTTCCATGGCATACTTAGTAAGAGAGCCTCCACAGGTGGGGTAGGCATGCTCCGATGCCACACAGGTAGAGAGATAACAAGAAAGAGAATGAGATGGATTCTTGTGTTCTCTTTGAGAAAGGTTAAAATATGGTATTCCTGAATTTATTTACAAAATTATCACATTAAAAAAACTTATAAACAAAATAAACAAAATAAAAATTCCATACCCTATAAATATTATATAATTATGCCATAAGAAAATAACTCTCAATTTTTTTTTCATATGTTGTTTAATTTCTAATTTTTTTTTTCTTTTGAACCCTTAAATTGGGTAGGCCTATGTCATAGTTCATGAACGTAGATCCTCACCTTATCCATATAATCTTAATTAAGCAATGAGTCTAAAAAGGCCCAAAAAGCCCTTAAAATGGGTAATTAGTTGAGCCCATTATAATGTCAGCTCTTCAAAAACAACCATGGACCATGAATAATGCCTATAGAATAAGGGAAATTTACATGTTATATTAACTTTTGACATTTTTTTACAAATATACTGTTAGCGGTATTTTTTACTTTTTTACTGTGTTTTTTATAAGTTTTATACTCCAGTATACTGTGTTAAGTTTTTACTGGTGTTCTACTAGTGTTTTTTAATTGTTCTATTGTTGTTTTGAGTTGTTCTGTTTTGTATTCTACTAGTGTTTTTATAAAAACACAGTATTTTTGTAAACTTAACCTAAATTCCAGTATTTTTGTAAGTTTCCCTAAAATAATGCCTATAGACGAATTAAGATTTTCTGTTGAAAAGTGATTTCTGTTAAACTAATTTAAATATCATTAATTAATTTTTTAATAATTAAAAAATTAAACATTTACGTGAGTCCATAAAAATAATTAAACTTATTTAATATAAATTAAAGAGTAAATTGCGGCAAAAATATTTAAGTTTTATTCTGAATAGTAGATAAGTACCTAAGTCGTATTTTTGACGATAAAAATATTTTTTGTCACTAATGTAGAACTTCCGTAGGTACTTCTTTATTTTTTGTCTTGTAATGTGCTAGATAACATGTCACCTCATTAAAATAAGAGTAATTTGCGGCAAAAATACCTAAGTTTTATGCCGAGTAGCAGATTAATACCTAAGTCCTATTTTTGGCGGTATAAATACCTTCCGTCACTACTCTGGAACTTCCGTAGGTACCTCTCCGTTTTTTGCATTGTAATGTGCCAGGTGTCGTGCCATGTCATTAAAATTTATGCCACATCAAAATAAAAATACCCTCTTAAAATAAAACCCTAAGATTAATTAAACCCTCTTAAAATCAAAATAAAAATACTTAGAAAAAAACCAGAAAAATAAAAAATAAATAAATAGTTTATATAACTCAAACCTAAATAATCTGAGGCTAAACTTTTCCACTTTTCCACCATTGTTGTAAGCTCGAAGGTGACAGTGAGGCAATGGGACGGTGGTTTTGCGATTGTAAACCACCATTGGAAGTTGCGATTCGCACCTCTAAGACGATGAAGAATCCTGGGAGAAGGTTCAAGTGCTGCCCAATCCATAAGGTAGGTTTTTTTTTGTTGCCTAAAAATTCTGGCAGCCCGAGGGTTTTTTCAAGTGGTTGACCATTGTTAGTGTGTGAAGCTTGAATTTTTGCAATTTTCTGAAACTTTCCCCCTCTTATTTTGGGTGTTGATTGTTTGGTTTTTCAGAGGAATGGTGGGTGCGATTTTTTCGAGTGGGTTGACAGGGAGATGTTTCGAAATTGTGGAGGTGGATGTTGTATCCATGGAGATTGGAGTGGGCATGAAGTTTCGATGGGGTACTGTTCTGTGCATCAACAAAGAACAGCCCCTTGCAGCCATGGAGTTTGTACAAATGGAGATGTTCCTACTCATTGTAGTAGTCATCACAGTCATGCACCTTTGGAAGATTATAATGAAAGCACATCTGCATTTGAAAGGGGAAAATATAATTATTGGATTTGGTTTTTAGGTTGTGTAGTTATAGTTGTACTCTATGTAATGTTGTTCTGAAATGAAGAAGGTTAAGAATTGTACTAGAAACCTTTAATGTATGAATGAATGACTCTTTTATGTATGAATGAATTACTCTTTTTTATTAAGTGATATTGCATGAATTGTGTGGGTTTTGATTTATAATTAGTATTTTACAAAGGGAAATAATCAAAAGATACAACCATTAGGTTTGCATCATCAGATACAAAGTGTGGACAAAAGACATAAATCCCTTCAGAATTGAAATCCTTATCCAAATACACAAAGTTTCAAAAAGACCTAATACTTGTGCTTTTTAAACAAAATACATAACATAGTTTAATGGCATCAAAAGGGTGGACACAAAATGACATCAAGTCCACCAAATTGCCACACATTAAATTAGGTAGATACATTAGGTAACATAGTTAAGGTTAATATGTTAAATTGGCATAAAGTTCACCACATTACAACAAAAAACTTCCATCATAAATCCCTAAATATTTGCATTATCAGAGAGCCTTGCAGCATTATCCCTTTGCCTTTGCTTCATCAACCTTTCCTTTCTTTTCTTGGTTGCATCAGTTGGATTGGCAGATGGTGGTCTCCCCCTTTTCTTTGGCTGAGCAGGCTGTAAAATTAAATTATTAGTTAGACATATATTAATCCAAACATTAATTGAATTGAAAAGCTAATGTATAACTTAGTTTTACATTTCTAAGCATAATAACATAAAAGTGCAAGTGTGAGACAAGTTGGAACCTGCACTAACATAGATTAATGACTCTAACAGGTATAGGGTTATAACAAGTGTCAACCAGTGTAGTTGTTAAATGAGAAAAAATAACCTGTGTAATTGGATCAGCTTGACACTTTTTTGCATTATGGCCACGAACACCACACCTACTGCATTTGTGAACTTGTCCAAATCTTCTTAAAGTGGTTGAATTTGCTGCTGGTGGTTCATCCACATCTCTCCTTCTCTTCTTTTTTGGCCTTCCTGGTAGGTTTGTCTCAGCTGGTGGTTGAATTGGATTGAGACCTGATCTTGGCCAAAACTGTGGTCCTGGCATTGGGTGTATGACACCTTCATAGGCCTTCACCATCATCTCTTTCTTGTAAAAGTGTGAGACATAGTCTTTCACTTGATGCCCTGCTTGCCATATGGTTGCTAATGCATGACCACATGGTATTCCACTAAGTTGGTACCTTCTGCAGCTGCAGGTTTTTTCAATTAAGTTCACAGCATAGCTAACTGTACCAGGACAGTCCACTTGGAAAATTACTTCTTTTGACTGTGTTACTAGACAATTTGAAGCAATTTTCTTGTTTTGCTCCATGATTTTCCATATGTTTCTCCCATATTCCTCTTTCCATTTCTTCACACTCTCTCTTTTCTTTTGAAACCTACACATGAGCCAATATCTTAACTTCTCCAGCAGGGTTATTATGGGCTTGTCTCTAGCCTCAAGTATTGCATTGTTGAAAGACTCACACAGGTTGTTGAGCAGAACATCACACTTGACACCTTCTAAGAAATAGGCCTTTGTCCACTCTGTTGGTGGCTTAGCAGCTAACCAATTGTATGCAGCCTGATTAACTTCCTTGATTTCTGCCATTTTCCTCTCAAACTCTGGTACAGTGGTTGCTCTAGCAGCTGCCCACAACATCTGCTTCATCAACAAACCAGGATGGTCCTTCTTAAAATTGGAATGAAGGTGCCTCACACAATGCCTAACAGCTGAACCAGTGAAAACCCTCCCAACAGCATTCTCCAAACCTTTCTGCTTGTCACTCATTAGTGTGTACAAATCTGTCCTCTCATTGTCTAGATCTTGGTTTAGCAGTTCACAAAACCAAGTCCAGGAATCAGTTGTTTCCTTCTCACATATAGCATAGGCAATAGGGTAGATAGCATTCTCAGGATCTATCCCAACAGCAACCAACAACAAACCCTTGCAATAACCTTTCAAGAATGTTCCATCTAGACAAATCAGAGGCCTACACCCATTTCTGAACCCATCCTTGCAAGCTTTTAAGCAAATGTACACCCTTTCAAACACTCTTTGATCACCTTCCAACTTAGTCTGGATCTTGGCAGTACTACCAGGATTGGTTAGCAGTATTTGCTTGCAATAGTCATCCAGAATTGCATACTGGTCAGCCACAGATCCTTCCAACATCTCTAAGGCAATGTTCTTAGCCCTGTAAAAAGTCCATTTACTAACCCTGGAAAATTTAGTGTTTGACACCATCTCCTTGAAGGCTGTGAAGTGCAAACTTGGGTTTAATCTGAAGCTGTCCAGGAAATGTCTGGCCAGCCTATTGTCAAGGACTATTCCACATGTGTGCTCCTCTACTAGCTTTTTGACTTGAAAAGTTGACTCATCTGAGTTAACCCTAGATGCAAAAATCAGCCACTCACAACCATTACCTTTACACGTGGCCCTCACTCTTCTTTGGTCATTACTAATGTACTTGAAGTCCCTGTCATTAGCAATAAAATGTTCCCTAAGGGCCTTTCTGAAAACTTCAACATTTGCAAAAATCATCCCTTTCTTAAACTGAAAACAAGCCTTGTCACACTGTGGATTATACTCAGGTCTTGAATTTTTCCTAACCTGACCTTCCTCATCATCACTTGCTAAACTTTGCAAGTCATCTTCACTTTCAACTCCATCTCCTTCACACTCATTACCCTCACCACCTTGACTGCAAAAATTAGTGACACTTGACCACCATTTGCTAGGATCTGTTGGCTTGGCTATATTCCTCTCAGCTTGGACATCTTGCTCATATTCCTCCTCATGAAACTCAAAATCTTGTTCATCATTGGCTTGTTGTGTCCCATTTCTGTCTTGGTGTTGTGATGTTGTTGGGTCAATAACATTGGGTTGGTTTACTGGTATGTCAACACTTGGGTGAAATGGATTGGGATGGGGTGGTATTGGGTCTAATGTAGTGGGCTGAGGTGGTGTTGGGTCAATTGTAGTGGGCTGAGGTGGTATTGGGTCAATTGTAGTGGGCTGAGGTGGTATTGGGTCAATTGTAGTTGGCTGAGGTGGTGTTGTGTCAAATGGTTGGGCCTGATGTGGTGTTGGGTCAAATGCAGTGGGAAAGTCTGGTGTTGTGTCAAATGCACATGGAAAGTCTGGTGTTGTGTCAAATCTGGTAGGCTGAGGTGGTGTTGGTTCAAATGTGTTGGACTCATACATCATTGGATCATTTATGGTGGGTTGGTGAATTCTTGGCTCATCTGTAGGGGTTTGGTATATAAGTGGGTCTTCATCTTCTCTAACAGGTTGAGTATCAACTGGAGGTGCATCTTCCCCTGCATCTTGAATCTCAGGGTCTTCCCATTGTGGTCCACAACCATCAAAGATGACATAGTCATCACTACAATATCCTTCATAATCTGACTCTTCTAGGCCATCCTCATCATCCATATCATCATCCTCATCATCCATATCATCATCCATGTCATCATCCTCATCTTCAGAGGAGCTACTTATTTCAACCACCTCAATTCCTTTACCTTTACCCTTACTGCCTCTTCTATCTTTTCCTTTGCCTATGGGTTCTGGTATGCCCACTACATCAGCCACCACATCAGCATCTGGTGGCAATTCCTCAATCACACAATGTTGAAGCTTGGTTGGTAGCTCTGGAACATGAGGCACAGCAGTTGGGTCATTTTTCCATTCCAATTCCAGTGTCATCTCAGGCATGACCAAATAAACATCCATCTCTGTCCACTTCCTCATTTCCATTTTGTATAGGATAGATTGGACATCTCTATCATCCAAAATCATGGAACCATCTCTCAGAGATCTATCTTTGGCCTTATACAGCATACCAAATGGCAATTTGTAACCTAGGGACAACACAAAACCTTCTATGAACACCCTGCTCATCTGCTCCTTATCAATCCTATCAAAGTAATTAACCTTCCCACCCTCATATTTCCTATTACCGAAGGGTGTGAAGAACATGCCCCCATGGTGGATTGCAAGTGTCAAGTAGTCTAAATTACCACCTGTCAAATTCAATTTCAACAAAAAAAATAGGCAGATCACAGGGGAAGCAACTAATTAGCATCTCCCAAACATACCAAACACAAAATTAAGTAAAAAAATTTTGGTCAACTATGGACCCCACATTCAGTAGGTGCACATGCATAAAGTTGCAATAATAGCAACACAAAACCCTAACCATAAGCTTTAAAGATTCTTATTCTAATTCCCACCAACCATTTGCTCGTGTAGTGTGTTGTAACCCACACCCCCAAAAATAGCATTTCTTTATGTCAAATGGAACAGAAGAAAACAAAACCCATCACTATTAACTGAACAACACTACAAAAAAAAAACACCTTTTAATAACAGAGCACACACACTTCCTAATCCCCATCATTTTCTTTTCAAAACCCTATCACACAACAATACTAAAAGTAGGAGAGAACCACTTTCAAAACTGACAAAAGAAATTACTAAAGGAAAACGTACCGTAGTTAGGGGGATCACCTCCATCGTCCCTGTAAAAGGCCATATCGTCGACACTATCCACAACCACTTCAACCTTCGATCGTCTTCAACCTTGGAATGTTGTGTTTTACAGTCGAACCTTCGATCCTCTTCAACCTTGGGTCAATGTGCGTTCGTCTTCAACTCGAACCCTAACTTTCTCTCGACACTCTCAACAAACTTTGGGATTTTTTTGCAAAAAATGGTAACTGCTCTCTTTTCAGAAACTGAGCAGCAATATTTTGTTTTGTTTTTAATTTAAATGTAAAATTTAATTTTAATTATTTTATTTATTCTTTCCTTATTTAGATTATAAATCAGTTTTAATTAAAAGTTCTTTTTTTTAATAATTTAAATTGCCATTATTTGTGTAACAAATTTAATCTTAGGGTTTTATTTTAAGAGGGTGTTTAATGTATGGTGTGAGTGATGTGGCATAAATTTTAATGACATGGCACGACACCTGGCACATTACAATGCAAAAAACGGAGAGGTACCTACGGAAGTTCCAGAGTAGTGACGGAAGGTATTTATACCGCCAAAAATAGGACTTAGGTATTAATCTGCTACTCGGCATAAAACTTAGGTATTTTTGCCGCAAATTACTCTTTATTTTAAGAGGGTGTTTAATGTATGGTGTGAGTGATGTGGCATAAATTTTAATGACATGGCACGACACCTGGCACATTACAATGCAAAAAACGGAGAGGTACCTACGGAAGTTCCAGAGTAGTGACGGAAGGTATTTATACCGCCAAAAATAGGACTTAGGTATTAATCTGCTACTCGGCATAAAACTTAGGTATTTTTGCCGCAAATTACTCTTAAAATAAATGCCACATCACTCTCACCATTTAAAATTAACTCATGCCACATCATCTACCTTAAAACTTAAAATAATAACCTAAAATTAAATAAACCCTTATTAAAACAAAAATAAAAATCTTTAAATTAACACCCATAATAACAATTTAAATTATATAGAAAAAAAACTCTTAATTAAATTTTATAAAAATATAAATCAGACTAACAATAAATAAAACAATTAAAATTAATAAAATTTTACAAAAATAAATTAAAAACAAGGGTAATTACTAATTTTTTCTCCTGAACTTCGACATGTACTAAATCGTGCCCCCTGAACTTTTTTGGTCGTTAAAAATTCCCCTCAAACTATTGAGATTGTTAAATTTAAGGACTTTTGTCTAATTTTAGTAAAAAATTCTAACATGGATGAAAGTTCAAGGAGCGTGATTTAGTACATATCAAAGTTTGAGGGGCATGATTTGTAATATCCGCTAACTCCGAAAGGGTATTTTTGTAATTTTATTTAGCTGAGAGTATTTTTTTTATGTTACATATTTATGGATTTAAATATGTATGGAATTATTTTTATGATGATATAATATGTGATTTTATTGGCATGTGTATAATGCCTAATAGATACATTTGTCTGGATATTATTATATGGGTATATTATTATTATAATTATTATTATTATTATTATTATCGTATGATTATTATTATTATTATTATTAATATCGTATGATTATTATTATTATTATTATTAACAGTTAGTATATGCGATACGTATACACGATTCAACCGAACCGAACGCCTATTTTGGTGGAATGGGAATCGCTCCACTTCGGTTCAATGCGATATTTTGCTTGGGTTTAAACACGATAGAAATTAGGTTTTAAAACTCTATTTTTCGTTCACCCAAAACAGAGAACCAACGAGAGAGAGAGCACGTATACGGCGTATACGATACCGAAAATTTTCGTTTCTTCAAGCGGAGTGAAACCTGGGTGAACGTGGGGGTTTGGGATCACTTATATACGACCTAAGGAAGCTTTTTAACGTGGTATAAGGGGCGGAAGTCGTCGTTTTGAGATTCGCCATTTTTGAAGCTTCAAAGGTGCGGCTTAGTTACGGACTCGAATTCGAACGTGTTTAAGCTTGTTCTTGGGTCAAGGGAGGTTATATTTGAGTGCATGGGACCCTAAGGATTGTTTTTGACGTAAGAAAACGAAGCTTTAACGTCCAAAGCGAAAATCCAAAATTTTGACTCCATTAAAGGCGGTACACCGCCAACGAAGAAGACAACCCCGATCTGCCTTCTCGGACCACTTTTCTTGATCGTTTTGAGGTCCTGAGCATTGTGGAGAGCTTCCCCAATCGAAAGGACGCTTCAAGAGCCATCGGAGACAAAGTTACACTTTACCGGCGACGAAACCGACGAGAACGCCGGCGACTGCGTTCTGACCGTTTTTGAGGTGTTTTTCTTAGATATTTTTGTATATTTTGATTCCTTATTTTATTCTAAGGTGCTTGGTGAAGTTTTATAATTTTCTGAAATTATTTGGAATTATTGTGAATTATTTAGTATAATTCATAGATTAATTATGAAAAATACTTAGATTACTCAGAAAAATCTAAATATATTTTATATGATTAGTTATGAGATATAAACTATTGCAAAATTGGTAGATTCGAATTTCGGTTAATTTTGTATTTTTCATGAATTATTTGTGTTATTTATTAAATTAATTATGAAAAATACTTAGGTTGCTCAGAAAAATCTAGATTAATTTTATTTGATGGACTATGATATATAAACTGTTATAAAATTGGTAGATTGAATTTTCAGGCGATTATGTATTTTTCATGAATTATTGATGTTATTTCTTATTTAAATTATGAAAAATACCTAGGTTGCTTAGAAAATTCAAAGAAAATTATTTATGACTTATTACAGATTATGAAGTGTATTAGAAGAGTTAGATTCGGTTTTTAATCAATTTTGGTATTTTTCATGAATTTACTTAATTAATGCTTAAGTTAAATATGAAAAATAGATAAGTGTTGTTAAAATAGTAAAATGTATTTTTGAAATACCATTTACTGTCTATGATGTCAAAAGGAATAGGTTTTTTTATTTATTAGTTGCTGTAGGTATTTATTATAATTATTGATGATTAATTAACTATTTATTTAGACTTTAATAAGAATAAATGGTTGTTGACCGAGGTTTTCGGCAACCAATAAAATATGAGTATAATAATGAGCTGTACGAAAGCGAGATGAAGACTTTTTACGTGGTTGGGGCGTTAATGAGCCTTAGTCCACGAGCCACTGATATTTATGGATGTCTTTAATACAGATCTTACACTTGGGAGAATGTTTCTCTCTTTAATACAAGGAATGTTCTTGGTGAGCTTTTTTCTCTGTTTGCTCTTAAGCAGCCAAGATTTTTCCGACCCCATTAAATGAGCTTTGAGGGGGTATTTATAGTGTTTTAGTGGGGCAATCCCTATAATTGTACTTACACATGTGTCTGTAAGTATCCATAAAGTTGGGCATTTCCGATGAATATACCATGGGTGATGCATGGTCAAATCCCTAGGTGCTGTAGGGTTTTTATGGAGAATGTCCTTTTTGTCTTATGATTGACGTGACTCTTCGCAGAGTAGCCGTCGCTAGACTTAAATGATCATTACTGTAGCGCTGCTGTTTGGGGGATGTGCCGTCAGACTTTATTGCGTGCACAGTCCCAACACGCTTCCTCCCATGCGGCATTAAATGCGACTTGATGTCTCGGGAGAGACCTGACACGTCCCGGAGTGCCTTTGAGCTATGCTCGCTTCCGGGAGTACCTTGTACTCCGGGTGTATCTTCCGGGACCCATGCGAATAACGCTTCCTGGTGTCATTTAAAGACTTAGCAGTTCTTCTCAGGTAATTTGATCCACGTGTCCCCTCCTGACTGGTCCACGTATATTGGGCGATTTTAGGAGCAACATTTACCCCCCAAGCCTTGTTTACTTAGTAAAAATAAACCAAGGCTTGTCCAAGTGTCTCCAGTTGACTCCTCGGTCTTACGATACGACGTGGGGCGCGTGAAGGTGTGCCTAATAATGGCATTAAATGCAGTGATTCACTTTTGCAGAGGTCGATTCGTTTCACGCCCCCTGATTGATGCGGCGCATTGATGGGGTCAGGCGGATACTCAAACGTTTGCACCGCCTTAATGGCGGATTGATCTGGCCCGTTGATCTGTTGGGAATTCGAATCGTGTGCTTCCCCAACCGTACGATTGGTAGGTGAAGACGCCTGTTCCTCATGCATTTTTGCCTATAAAAGCCACCACCTTTCCTTCATTTCGGTTACTTTCCATTCCTTACCATTTTTGCTTGAATTTCTCAGAGAGAAAATTTCCTCAAAGTAGCACAAACCGTCTTAACACTTGAACATTTTCTGTAATCTTCCAGTGTTCGATTTCGCCAGTGCTTCTCAACTCTCTCTCAACCATACCCAGTACCCCCAGTTCAACAATCATCTGTAAGTTTTTCGCATCTTTAGACACTAGCATGCTTACATTTATTTTGTTTGTTTTCTGGGTTCGTACTCAGAGATTTCTGGAGTGCGAGTGTTTGAGCTCTTTGGGTTCTGCTCTTACGTTTCACTGTATTAGTTGTAGTCGTGCAGTTTTGTTTGAAGGAGGCCGTGCATCCTTTCGTTTAGCATTTGCTTAGGGCATAGGAAGACTTTTTCTTTTCCTTTTTGCAAAACCACTTTTACTGTGATTTTACTGCACCCGACACTTGTTCAGGGATTCTCTTTTGAGTTTCCCAGGTGACACGTGTCCGGAGGGGGCCTCTTTCCAGCGGTTAGGGGACCCCCACTCCCTTTTTTTTTCTGGTTTAGGGTTTGATATGGGGCCTAACTGCTGGGTTTTTTCTTTCCGTTTTTCTCAGAGCATATCATGTCTGCTTCTGGCTCAAAGTCCTCGAAGAAGAAGGGGAAGAGTATTGCCACCCTGGAGGAGGTTTCTCTGGGACCTGTTGCCCAGGAAGGGTACAAGTCCCGCGCCACCGGGCCGGGAGGCGGCCGAGCTTCGATCGACCCTGACCTGCCCTCACCAGCTGGAGAACATCATTAACGTAGCTGGAATCAAACCCTCTACCTCAGGGACCTTCCACCGGCCTCCCCGTGATTCGGAGACACCCAACCTCAACTATGATGGTTTCGGGGCTTGGAGTCAGACCCATCTGATGGCCGGTGCTATGCTCCCGCTCCAGGACTATTTTGTTGATTTTCTTGTATTTGTCGGCCTTGCGCCATACCAACTTATTCCTCAAGCATACCGCCTGCTCTCAGGCTTATTTATTTTTTATGCCGCACGCGGCTGGGGGTCTCCCAGCCCGGCGGAGATTTTATATTTTTACGAACTTGTATCCGTCCCCAAGAAAGGGGACAAACTTAAAGACGGTTTTTATGGGTTCCGGATCCACCCTGCTAACGAAGGGGTGGTTCCGTATAATAGGCAGACTCATGTTAAGGAGTACCGCCACCGATTTTTCTTCTCCTCCGGCTTTAGGGCCGTGGACCATCCGGAGTTGCTCACGGAGTGGGTGCGGATCCCACCTTACCAGCGGACGCTCACCACTCAGGCGTTCCTTCGAAGGGCCCAAGCCTTCGCCTCTTACGACCATGCCGATCTTGACGTCGGGGGCTTGGTCACCACGGAGAATTGTAGAAAGGCCAAACTTATCCTTTCTCACCAATCCGTGGATGACTCCAACCTTTCCAAGGTTATCTGCCCTAACGTGAGGGCGCCAGTCGCGGAGAAGGCCTTCCGGGATGAGCTTATTGCTGCGGCAGAGAAGAAGTACCAAGATTATCTCTACCGGAAGGCCCAGGAGAAGGCGTATTCCAGTGCCCAGGCTGCCTCGGGGAGAGGGCTCCGTGTGGGGAGCCCGGTGGTGCGGAGGAGCCAAGCCATCGGCGGGAAGTCCGAGGCAAAATTTTTTGACAAGATTCTTCAAGAAGAGATTGGAGGTCCTTCCGCCGGGGGACCTCTTCGTCTTGAAGGTTCTTCCGAGAACCAGACTTCCCGGCCTCAGCCTTCAGTCCCCGAACCAAACTCGGGCGCTCCGGGTGCTAGCACTTCTGGTGCTGGTGGTAAGTCTCCTTTGATAATTCAATATGTCCCTTCTGTTGATGAATATACCAGTCGTAGGCCCATAGGGTTCGACGAGCGTCTCCGTAGGTTTAAGATGCCGTCGACCCGGTGGGGGGATCATTTGAAGGATTTTTATTTTACAAACTTAGGAGATTACCTAGGTCGGTCCCGGATGGGCCCTGGCCCTCCGGAACCTATTCCCTTAAGTCCGTCGGCTTACATAGCATCCAGCTGGTTTCGGCCCTCGGACAGTTATCTTGGAGATGATGCTGCCAGCATTAAAGTTCAGGACTTTGCTAGGGCCGAACTAGGGAGTCCGGGTAGGAGTAGTTTATTTGCTGCACCTCTTTGTAAGTAGTTTCTCACGGACTTTTAACACTTGCTTGTTTTATTGGAACAGGTACCTCCATGGATGCCATCCTGGGACGGCTGGCTGGGGTCCATACTCCGGTGGCTCCTCCGGCTTTCACCCCCTCTCCTCCGGCCCCTTCCTTGAAGGTTTCTTCCGGCGCTCCTCCCGAAACCATCGACTTGGTGGATGACGAGGAGGTGCTTCCGGGAGAAGGCCAGGGGAAAGGGTGGGACTTCTCGGAGGAAGCCGCCGAGGGTGCTGGAGACCCTCAAGCTCTCCCAGTGGTAGCAGAGGAGGACGAGGAGGAGTCTGAAGTGGCTCTGATCCGCAAGCGCAAGGGCAAGATGATTGCCCAAGACGAGCCGAAGAGGCCTCGGAGGGCCGACACTCCCGCTCATGGCCTAGACGGCGGGGTGTCTCCAATGGAGGAAAATCCTGCTCCTCCTCGCATTGAGCTTACCCCGATTCCGGGGGATGAGGCAAGGCAGGAGCTGCGCATAGCCAAGCACAACTACGCTATGGACGTGTACTCCCGGGGATATGCCGATGTGGAGGCCCTTAGGAGACTTCTGCGAGCGGAGGTTGAGGCGAGCATTAACCATCCGGACTATCATGATCCGTGGAACCTCAACCTGGATCCTTTGGCAGACTGGTTCCGTCCCCCCCTAGGGCCCACTCTGGCTCCTTTTGCCGCGGAAATGACCGGTGAGTTCGCCTCCCAGCTTACACGCTGTGCGCCCAAGCGGTTTGCCACTTGCGCTTCCCTGAACTCTATCTTCCAAGTCCAGGACCTCAGCCATTCCCTCACAGTGGTAAGTACTTTGCAATTTCTTACGTTTCCTTTTTGGTATTTGTATTTTGTTTTCTTCCTTTGAGGAATTTTTCCTTACATCCCGTTATGGCTCAGCTTGCAGCTGAGGCTGGTCGCCTCTCCAAGAATATCATAAGCCATGGCTTCGCTCTGTCCGATTTTGGGGACATGAACGACGTCAAGAAGGTCCTCCAAGACCTTACTGCGGAGAGGCAGATCTACCAGGAGGCCGCCGAGCGCCAGGAGGCAGCGGCCAAGGCTAAGGAAGAGAGGGCCAAGGCCAGGGAGGAGGAGGCCATCCGGAGGGAGGCTCAGGCGGAGGACATGATCCAGGCCGAGGCCCAGCGGAGAGGCAGGATGGAGGCCCATCATCAGGAGGAGTTAAGGGCTCAAACCGAGGCTGCCGAGAAGGCTAGGCGGGACCTTCGGGAGGCCAGGGAGGCTTTGGACGAAATGGCCGCCAAGGTGAGGTCTCTAGAGGAGACTCACCAGTCGGATATTGAATCCAAGGCCGCTCTGGCTGCGGAGTTGAAGGAGCTTCGGGACTATAAAGATCAGTCTATTAGGAAGGCCAAGAGGGCCGAGCTCCTTTCTCCCGTCTCCTGTGCCCGGTGCCCGAAGCGCTTTGATGATGGTGTCTACATGGCTTGGGCCACCAACGATCAGAGCATCAAGCTTTCTTTCTATCCCAAACCCGAGGACATGATTGCCAAATTTCGGGAGAAGAAGAAGAGACTTGATGCTGAGCTTGAGGCACGGATCGGACCTCGTCTTCCGCCACGGGCTGACTGAGCTGCCCTATTATTGACCCAGATTGTACCCGTTCTTTTCATAACTCTTTTTTTTCTCTTTGTACATATTTGCTGCTGCCTTAGAACAGTTTACTTACAGGCGGCAGCCTTTATTTAAAGGGGAGACAATTTAAGGCCTGTCCCCGGGCCATTTATATGTGTATGACCTAACCTTCGGGTTAGGATATTTTATTATATATATATATATTTTTTTTTATATATATATGTGCGATCTTTTTTCCACACTTTATATATTTCAACCTGTCCTTTGGCTCAGGATTTCATACTTACGCCTTTTATTTTTGCGCATGTTTTTGACCTGCCCTTTGGGTCAGGATATTTTTCTTAGCTTAACCTGGCCTTTGGGTCAGGATGTTTTACTTAGCTTGACCTGGCCTTTGGGTCAAGATGTTTTACTTAGCTTGACCTGCCCTTTGGGTCAGGATATTTTACTTAGCTTGACCTGCCCTTTGGGTCAGGATATTTTACTTAGCTTGTTTTTTGTTTGTCCGTGCGGTATACCCTAGTACCCCCCTGAGTGGCATAGAAACTTTATTTTTAAGGCACTCAGTTTTATTTAACATAGAGGAGGCATACATTTGGACGGTACAAACCCTTTGAACAAAAGCTAAGTTTAATTCGCTACTGGTAGTATTTTCTGAGGTGATCAGCATTCCAGGCTCTTGGGACAGTAGTTCCGTCCATTCTTTTCAGTTTGTAAGTGCCAGAGCCGATTTCGTCCTCGATTTCATATGGTCCTTCCCAATTTGGTCCAAGTACCCCCACTCCGGGTTCTTGGGTGGCTGGGAAGACCCTTCTTAGGACCATGTCACCGATAGCGAGTTTTCTGTTTTTAACCTTGGAGTTAAAATACTTGGTCACCTTCTTTTGATAAGCAGCCATCCGTATTTGGGACTCATCCCGGAGTTCTTCGACTTGATCCAGAGCTTCTTGGAGCAGGGCCTGATTGGTGGCCGGATCATAAGTCGTTCTCCTGTGGGATGGGAATAATGTTTCCACCGGGACCATTGCTTCACAACCGTATGCCATTGAGAACGGCGAGTGACCGGTTGTGGTTCTGGGGGTCGTCCGGTAGGCCCACAATACCCTTGGCAATTCTTCGTGCCGCTTATTTTTACAAGCCAGCAGCTTCTTTTTCAAGGTGACCTTTAGGATTTTATTGACTGCCTCCGCCTGGCCGTTTGTTTGAGGCCGGGCTACCGCGGAGAAGCTTTTCACTACTCCGTGTCGGTTGCAGAAGTCAGTAAATTCCTCGCAATCAAATTGCTTTCCATTGTCTGAGACTATTTTGTGAGGTAAGCCGTATCGACACACTATGTTTTTGACGACAAAGTCCAACGCCTTCTTAGCGGTTATTGTCTTCATAGGCTCAGCCTCTGTCCATTTGGTGAAGTAGTCTACTGCTACTATTGCATACTTTACTCCTCCTTTTCCCGTAGGTAGAGACCCGATGAGATCTATGCCCCAGACCGCGAAGGGCCAGGGGCTTGTCATCAGCGTGATCTCATTTGGAGGAGCTCTCGGTATGTTCGCGTACCTTTGGCACAAGTCACACTTTTGGACATAGTCTATACAATCTTTTTTCATTGTTGGCCAGAAGTATCCCTGCCTCAATATTTTCTTTGAGAGGCTGGGTCCTCCCGTATGATCTCCACAGAACCCTTCGTGGACCTCCAGCATGATTTGTCTAGCTTCGTGGTCCGATACACACCTTAAATAAGGCATGCTGAGTCCTCTCCGGTAGAGAATTTGGTCCATCATTACATAACGATGAGCCTGATACTGAATCTTTCGAGACAGTGCCCTCTCTTGGGGCAACTCACCTGTGGTTATGTATTTTATGATGGGGACCATCCAGCTGGGTTCTTGCCCAACCGTTTGTGTGGTCTCTTTTACTTTGATGCTTGGCTCTGCCAAGCGTTCCACGGGTACTACCCCCAGTTCTTCGATCTCACTATCCGAGGCTAACTTAGCCAGACAGTCCGCATGAGCGTTCTTTTCTCGGGGGATTCTTTCTATTTTATAGTCCGTGAACTCGTGGAGCAGTTCTCGGACTATTGCTACGTACGCGGCCATCCTTTCGCCGCGGGTTTGGTATTCTCCGGATACTTGGTTTACGACCAGCTGGGAATCACTGTAGATTTCCACCCTCTTGGATCCTACAGCTTTAGCCAATTTTAGCCCTGCTATTAGGGCCTCATATTCGGCTTCATTGTTCGAAGCTGTAAAGTTAAATCGGAGTGCTGCCTGGAGCCGCAACCCAGTGGGTGATATCATAGCTACTCCGGCTCCCGAACCGTTTTCGTTTGAAGCTCCATCCACGAATACTCTCCAAGTGGGAATGGGTGGCTCCGGGGTATTGGCTGTTGCCTCGGCTTCATTACATTCGGTGATGAAGTCTGCCAAGGCTTGGCCTTTTACAGAAATCCGGGGCACGTAATGTAAGTCAAACTGACTCAGTTCCATTGCCCATTTGAGGAGTCTTCCGGAGGCTTCAGGTTTCTGGAGGACTTGCCGGAGTGGATGATTGGTCAAAACTCTGATTGGATGGGCTTGGAAGTATGGTCTCAACTTCCGTGATGCCATCAGGAGGCAGAATACTAGCTTTTCGATGACCGGGTACCTTGTCTCGGCCCCTATCATGCGTTTACTAACATAGTACACGGGATGCTGGATCTTTTCTTCCTCCCGGACCAATGCAGCACTGACCGCATGTTCGGAGACCGCCAAGTAAAGGAACAAGTCTTCTCCAAGGACGGGCTTTGATAGGATAGGAGGTTTTGCCATATGGTCTTTTAACCTTTTGAATGCCTCCTCGCATTCGTCCGTCCATTCGAACTTTTGGCATTTCTTCAGTATGTTGAAGAAGGGTATGCACTTGTCCGTGGATCGTGAGATAAAACGGCTCAACGCGGCCACCTTTCCGGTCAAACTTTGCACGTCCTTATGTTTCCTGGGGGATGGCATGTCCAAGAGAGCTTGAATTTTCTCCGGGTTCGCCTCAATCCCTCTCTGGCTGACTATGAAGCCCAGGAATTTTCCCGACTTGACTCCGAAGGTACACTTCTTCGGATTGAGCTTCATGCCGTATCTCCGGACGACTTCGAAACATTCTTCTAAGTCGTCTGCATGGCTATTGCATGCTTTGGATTTGACGAGCATGTCGTCTACATATACTTCCATGTTTCGTCCCAGGAGGCTTTTGAACATCCGGTTAACCATTCTTTGATAGGTTGCTCCGGCGTTTTCGATCCGAAAGGCATGACTAGGTAACAAGATACCCCCTTATCGGTCCCCGAAGCTAGTGCACTCACAGTCCGCCGTATGCATCTTTATTTGATTGTACCCGGCATAGGCATCCATGAAAGATAGCGCTTTAAATCCGGAGGTGGCGTCCACCATCCGGTCAATCCCGGGCAGCGGAAAGCAGTCCTTTGGGCAGGCTTTGTTTAGATCTGTGAAATCTATGCAAACCCGCCAAGTCCCGTTCGGCTTGGGCACCAGGACCGGATTGGCTAGCCATTCCGGATAGTATACGTCGCGGATCATGCTGTTGGACAAAAGTTTATCCACCTCTTTCTCTAAGGCCTCGGCTTTCGCCGAGTCGAGCGGGCGTCTCTTTTGTTGTATAGGGGGCATGTCCGGATTGACGTTGAGGACATGGGTGATGACATGAGGGCTGATGCCGGTCATGTCCTCTTGGCGCCATGCAAAGACATCAATGGCGCCCTTCAGTGTTTTTATTATTTTATCCTTTTCCTCCGGATCTAGGCCTCTCCCTATCCGAAGTACTTTGGTGGAGTCGTCGTCGCACACTGGTATCTCTTCGACGTCCTCCATTGGTTCTACGATCCTTTCGGATCCTATACGAGGATCCAACTCGTCTTCTTCAGCCTTCTCTACTTCAGGGGGCCCCCGGACCATGAGCACTGGCAAGTGGGTGGCAACGTTGTAACATTGCCTGGCCTCTCCTTGGTTTCCCCTCACCGTTCCGACTCCGGCTTCCTGGGTAGGAAATTTTAGGCATAGGTGTCGGATAGAAGTTATTGCACCGAAGTCGACGAGGGCCGGTCGGCCTAAGATTGCGTTGTAGGCTGTTGGACAGTCTACCACCACGAAGGTGCAATACTTAAACGTGCTCTGTGGAGTGTCCGGCACAGGTAACTGGGAGCCTGACTTTTCCCATCGGGATTAGAGTTGTCCCGTTAAACCCTGTGAGCTGCGATCCGCTAGGAGAGAGGTCCCGGTCGGTCAACCCTATCGCAGTGAAGGCCTCCTTGAAGAGCAAGTTCACGGAGCTTCCATTATCAATCAGGACCCTGGCCACCACTTTATTTGCAATGGGGGTCTCTATGACCAGCGGGTCGTGATGAGGAAAACGCACCGTCTTGGCGTCTTCTTCCGTGAACGTTATGGGTTGGTCCATTAGCCGAGGCCTTTGAGATGGGAGTTGATTGACCTCCCACACTTCACTGTGCCTTGCGGCCTCGGCATATCTCTTTCGCTCCTTCCGAGTGTTTCCTCCGATATGGGGACCTCCGGAGATCATGGCTACCCGTCCATTAGGCCGGGGCGGTAGTCCGGGTATATGCTGGGTGTCACTGCGGAGCGCGGAGGCAATACTCCCGCCGTACCCCCGGTGTCCCCGAAGGCATGCCCCCGCCACCGCCCCGGTTAAGGTGGGGTAACCTATTTTTGATCCACTCATAGAGGTGGCCCAACCGGATCAGATTCTCAATCTCATCTTTGAGATTTTTACACTCGTTGGTGCTGTGGCCGATGTCGTTGTGATATTCGCACCTCTTGCTCGGATCTCTCCGGGAGCTGTCCCTGTACAATGGCTGGGGTCTCCGGTAATGCGTATTTTGCCTTGTGGCAAAATAGACACGTTCCTGAGAGTCCGTGAGCTCTGTGTACTGGGTGTATTGGGGTGTATACCCCTTCTTCTGGCGCTTTTCTCCCGTCCGGGTGCTGCCCTTGGAAGACCTCTTGCTTCTAGACCCTTGAGTAGGGCCTGTTAAGCTAGCGGTTGGGGCAGCCTGTGAAGGAGCCCGTCCGTTCACCCGGACGGATTGCCGTAATGGGAAGACGCCGGGCGAGCTTGCCCTTGGTTGTACCCGGGAGTGGCAAAACCGTATGCCACTAACCGGAGGGGTCGCGGTCGGGACGCACCCGAGGGCGATACTCCTGGCATGTATCCTGCTATCCCGGTTGGATAATAGCCCCCGTAAGCCACGATCTGGGCTTCTTCGAGGTTAATATATTTTTGGACTCGCTTCTGGAAGTCCTGAAGGTTAGCAGCGCCTTCTTGCTGTAATTCGTTCCAGAAGGGAGTCCCCGTACGGATTCCTGCTTGGAGAAGCGCAAGCTGTTGTCCGTCGTCAACTTTCTTGGTCTTCGAGGCTTCCTCTCGGAACCTCTTGATGTAATTTTTCAAAGTCTCGGTGGGTAGTTGCTTGATGTTAGTCAAGGCACTGACTTCCAAATTGACCTTCCTGGCGGCGACAAATTGCCTCCGAAAGTTGGTTTGGAGTTTGTTCCAACATCCCACCGATCCTGGTTCTAGTTTCTTGAACCACTCCTCCGCCGAACCGCTCAGAGTGAGGGGGAAGCATAGGCACTTGGCGTCATTGCTGACCCGCATGACTGTCATGACTCGGTTGAATCGTGACAGGTGATCACTAGGGTCGGAGTTCCCAGTATATGCCGCCATTTCGGGCATTTTGAAGTTTTTAGGGAGCTCCGCCTCCAGGATATGCTTGGCGCAGGGCTCCCGGTCCTCACTGTCCGAGTCGGAGTCATCTCCCTTTTGTCTCCGGGAGACTCGGGCAATATCTTTTCGAAGGCTGGCGAGCTCTGCCATAATCCCTTCGTTTACAGTACCCGAGGAGACTTCGGGTCTGTATCTTTTTTGATCAAGATGAGCCCGGAGGTCACCTTGATTCCCATTGATTTGATTTCTCAAATCAACGGGTGGACATCTCTGTCCCCCTCTTCCTCTACCCCCCGGTTCCTGGTGCATGGAAACGCTCTTTCGGTCCCCTCGATCCTGAGGGCCAAGACTCCCTCTTTGGGACTTGCCCCTCTGCGGACCTTTCCCTTTAGGGAAATCTGAGCGGACCTTACGCGGATCCTGCGCCTTTTTCTTCCGACCAGGGGCAGAAGTAGGGTTTTTTGTTTGGTTTTCCTCAGCAGGGTGCCTTATAGGGCTAGGTTCCCTAGGCCTTTGCTGCTGGGAATTGGGCGAAGACGTAGCCGGCTCCCCATCGAGTCCAGCGGCCATTGCCTTGGGATGCACGTGAATGCCAGCTGCCTCCATGGCTTTTTGCATGGCTAGCATCACCTCATGCATCTTTTGATTTTGCACTTTCTGAGCTTCGATCTCAGCTTCGTGATCGATGGCTTTTCGTCTGAGGAGTACCAACTCTTGGTAGCTTCCATCATCGTAAGCGTATTCGTCGAGGTGTTCCTCGTGGTTTTCATCTGGAACTTCTTCCTCGGACTCCTCTGCTGCCCTCGAGGCTACATCCTCTTCATTGGGATCTTGAGCGTCTTCTAGAGGGCGAGGGTGACGTGTAGCTCTCGTCTCCACCATTGTTGTGAAGTTAAATGCTTGTTGCGAAGCAGCTTTCCTCAGCTCTCAATGAAAGCACCAAAATGTTGACCGAGGTTTTCGGCAACCAATAAAATATGAGTATAATAATGAGCTGTACGAAAGCGAGATGAAGACTTTTTACGTGGTTGGGGCGTTAATGAGCCTTAGTCCACGAGCCACTGATATTTATGGATGTCTTTAATACAGATCTTACACTTGGGAGAATGTTTCTCTCTTTAATACAAGGAATGTTCTTGGTGAGCTTTTTTCTCTGTTTGCTCTTAAGCAGCCAAGATTTTTCCGACCCCATTAAATGAGCTTTGAGGGGGTATTTATAGTGTTTTAGTGGGGCAATCCCTATAATTGTACTTACACATGTGTCTGTAAGTATCCATAAAGTTGGGCATTTCCGATGAATATACCATGGGTGATGCATGGTCAAATCCCTAGGTGCTGTAGGGTTTTTATGGAGAATGTCCTTTTTGTCTTATGATTGACGTGACTCTTCGCAGAGTAGCCGTCGCTAGACTTAAATGATCATTACTGTAGCGCTGCTGTTTGGGGGATGTGCCGTCAGACTTTATTGCGTGCACAGTCCCAACACGCTTCCTCCCATGCGGCATTAAATGCGACTTGATGTCTCGGGAGAGACCTGACACGTCCCGGAGTGCCTTTGAGCTATGCTCGCTTCCGGGAGTACCTTGTACTCCGGGTGTATCTTCCGGGACCCATGCGAATAACGCTTCCTGGTGTCATTTAAAGACTTAGCAGTTCTTCTCAGGTAATTTGATCCACGTGTCCCCTCCTGACTGGTCCACGTATATTGGGCGATTTTAGGAGCAACAATGGTATTTTAGTAAATTTTACGTAAAAATGTGTTGTATGAATTCATGTTTTACGTTAAGAATGTTTGTTTGAGTCCATGCAATATGTTTGTGTGAATCTAAATAATAAATGCTTATGTATGGTGTGTCATGCAAGCGAAATGGACCTATGTGTTACGTATTTTTACGTAAGTTTCTGTATGAGTTTAGAGATTCATACTTGAATGTGTTTTGAGTGTATTGTTGTGTTAATGAATGTCTAGGATCTTGTTCTCAACAAGGAAATTCGTTGAGGTGCTCGAGGTAGCAAGTGTGGTCTTAGCAACTGAGGTAAGAAGAGTGGACATCTGTGCACAGGGTGTATGTTATGCATACAACTTGGGTTGGTTTGCTATTTAATTTGATTGTGTTATGATTTCCTTATATTTTGTGAGCATCGTTAGCATGAGAATGATATTAGGATCTTGCTGCTTGTGTGAGCATAACACTTGCAGGTTATAACATTATCATGGGTGAGTACAACTTATGGTAATTAATTGCCCTGTTTGATGCCAAGTGTGAGAATAACACAAGGCAGGGATTTACCTCATGTCTGATCAACATGAGTGTATAGTTGATTATCGTATGTGAGTATAATGTGCGATATGAGACATGATTGGTGCATGTGAGAACAACATGCGTTGTGGATATATTTATGGAATGTGAATTACTGTTGATTAATATTAAAGAGCAAATTATGTCAAGTAACTAGTTAGGAGGGTTATGTCCTACATAGCTCTTCTTACTGGGCGTTAGCTCACGGGTACTCTGTGTGCAGGTAAGGGTAAGGCTAAGCAGTGAGAATGAAGAGCTCGAGGCGTGGACCGCATGTTAGGGGGCTGGCACAGTATTTTGCTTTTAGTGTTTTTAACTGCTTAACATTTTGGAACTATTATTTTGACTTAACTAGTTTTTATTTAAGTTTACTGTACTAAAAGTATTTTGTTTTAAACAATGAGATCTCATGCTTGGATATTTTTCAATAAAGCAGTATTTGATTGTCTTTATCTTATTAAATTGTTTTATACGGACTATCCTATGTGACATCTCGGGAAATCGGGGTGTTACATTATGGTATCAGAGCAATACGGTCCTAAAGAATGTGGTTAGCCCTAACATGTAAAGTTCACCGCCATGAGACGAGCTCGACTCACTGTACTGTAAGTGGTTATTACTTATAATTAAGTTGCCTTAAATTTCTGCATGCGAGAGGGTAACATTATTTTCATGTAAAATTGATGATAAAAATGATCTTGATGTGTATTGGTTTGTGTGGTTCAGGAGTTTAGAAATGCCTCCTAGAAGGTCAGTTAGAGTGGGTCGAGGTCGAGGTCGAGGCCAAGGCCGAGATGATGGAGGGATCAATGAACCACCTCAAGCACCACAGGGATGGGAAGAGCGCATTGCCGCACTGGAAGGAATCATTCATAGGCAGGATGAAGAACTTCGTCAGCTGAGACGTCAACCGGAGCCGCCAGTCCAAATAAGGCAAGATGCAGAAAATAGAGACCCACCAGCTGCAGTGGTATATCCTGCTACAGAGGCTAGACATGAGTTGTTAGCAGAGAGATTCCGAAAACAACACCCACCTGAGTTTGAGGGAGGCATAGACCCAGTAGTGGCTGAGGAGTGGATAAGTCGCATAGAAAACATTTTGCAGATGCTAAGGGTGGATGGGAATGACCGAGTGATGTGTGCATCTTACATGCTGAGGAAAGATGCTCGTATCTGGTGGGAGGTGGTGGAACAAACAAAGGATGTAGATACCATGAACTGGGACGATTTCAAAAGGGTCTTTAATGAGAAGTATTATAACTCAGCAGTTCTAGCAAAGAAAGGTCGATGAATTTACTGGGTTAGTCCAAGGGAGTCTTACTGTGACTGAGTATGCACAAAAATTTGATAGATTGGCGAAATTTGCTCCAGATCTGGTACCTACTGATAGAGTGCGAGCACATCGATTTGTGGAAGGCCTGAAACCAATGGTTGCTCGAGATGTGGAAATTGTGTCAAGGGGTCAATTCAGCTATGCTCAAGTTGTCGAAATGGCTCTTACGGCTGAGCGGAGTGAAAACAAAATTTGGAAGGAAAATGCTGCCAGGAGAGAATCGAAGAAAGGTGGAGCCAATTCTAATGACCACAAGAAACGAGGACAGGACCGGTCCGGGCAGCCAAGTCAAGACAAGAGGTACAAAAGTGATAACGACCAACGATTTAATGGCAGCAGTGGGCGAAACATTCCAGAATGCCCTAAATGTACCAAACGTCATCTCGGCGAGTGTCGCGCAAAAGCATGCTACAAATGTGGAAAAGAAGGACACATCAAACGCAATTGCCCACTTTGGGGACAGACTGGGAACAGAGCAGAACCCAAGAAAGATGACAAGTATGTTCCAGCCAGAGTTTTTGCCATCACTCAGCGAGGCCGAGGCCGAGTCCTTCGGTTGTATCGTGTCGTATTCCTATGGCCAACACCACTTGTAAAGTTTTGTTTGATTACGGTGCAACTCATTCCTTTATTGCTAGCACAATTGTAAATCATATAAATGCACCGAGTGAATTATTTCTTGTGGGGTTTGGGACCATGTTACCATCTGGGGAGGTTGTAATCTCTAGAAGTTGGCTTAGGGGTATACCTGTCAGGATAGATGGTAGGGAATTATTTGTAGACCTGATTGTATTAGATTTATTTGATTTTGATGTAATCTTGGGCATGGATTTTCTTACCAAATATGGAGCATCAATTGACTGCAAGCAAAAGAAAGTTGTTTTCACACCAGAAGATGTAGAGACTTTCGAGTTCAGGGGGGTAGGAAAGAAACCCCGCACTCCTATTATTTCGGCAATGAAGGATGGGCAACTATTACAGCGTGGGTGCTTAGGGTATCTAGTTAATGTGGTTGATGACACCAAGAAAATTGAAAGAAAGCTGGAGGAAACACGGGTAGTTGCTGAGTTTCTTGATGTATTTCCAGAGGAGTTACCCGGGTTACCACCACACAGAGAAATTGAATTTGTGATAGAATTAGTGCCCGGAACAGCACCAGTTTCCCGCGCACCATATAGAATGGCACCATCTGAATTGAAAGAACTCAAAATACAGTTGGAAGAATTGCTTAAGTTAGGGTTTATCAGACCTAGCTACTCTCCGTGGGGCGCACCAGTTCTATTTGTTAAAAAGAAAGACGGTACTATGAGAATGTGCATAGATTACCGAGAATTGAACAAGGTGACTATAAAGAATCGGTACCCACTACCGAGGATTGACGATCTGTTTGACCAGCTTCAAGGGAAAAAGGTGTTTTCTAAGATTGATCTTCGTTCAGGGTATCATCAGTTAAGAATCAAAAATGAAGATATACCGAAGACAGCCTTCAGAACAAGATACGGGCATTATGAGTTCATGGTGATGTCATTTGGACTTACAAATGCCCCAGCAGCTTTTATGGACCTCATGAACCGAGTCTTCAAGGAATATCTGGATCAGTTTGTCATTGTATTCATAGATGATATACTGGTTTATTCTAAGACAGAGGAGGAACATGAAGAGCACTTACGCTTGACCTTGCAACGACTGAGAGAACATCAATTGTATGCCAAGTACAAAAAATGTGAGTTCTGGTTGTCCGAGGTTGCATTTTTGGGCCACATTGTCACTAACAGGGGAATAAAAGTAGATCCTGCTAAGGTTGTTTGCGATGAAAGAATGGCCTAGACCAAAGACCGCCTCGAGGTTCGAAGCTTTTTGGGTTTAGCAGGCTATTATAGAAGGTTTGTTGAGGGGTTCTCAAAGATAGCCACACCCTTAACAGCATTAACTAGGAAGAATCTAAAATTTTCCTGGTCAGACAAGTGTGAGCAAAGCTTCCAAGAGTTGAAGAATAGACTTATCTCAGCACCAATCCTCAGTTTACCAACAGAAGAGGGACAATTTGCGGTATATTGTGATGCATCTAAACAAGGGTTGGGTTGTGTTCTAATGCAAGAAGGGAAGGTAATTGCTTACGCTTCAAGGCAATTAAAAGAATACGAACAGAGATACCCGACACATGACCTAGAGTTAGCCGCAGTGGTTTTTGCACTAAAAATTTGGCGTCATTATCTCTATGGAGTGAAATGTGAAATCTACACCGATCATAAGAGTTTAAAGTACTTTTTCACCCAGAGGGAGTTAAACATGAGGCAGAGGAGATGGTTGGAGCTAGTCAAAGACTACGACTGCGAAATAATGTACCATCCTGGTAAAGCCAATGTGGTAGCGGATGCACTCAGCCGTAGAGGTCCCGGACTAGTTTCCACTTTACAAGGAGTATCAAGGGAATTAGTGGAAAACATGGAACGAGCTGGTATAGAGTTTATTACAGGACAACTTGCAAAGGTCACACTTCAATCCACTTTGTTAGAAAGAATTAAGGAGGGGCAGACGACAGATCAAAAGCTCAGTGAACTAAAGCAAGAAATTTTGAATAGTAACGCCAAAGATTATGAAATATCAGACACGGGATTAATTCGGTTCAAGGGACGAATTTATGTGCCCGATAATGATGAGCTCAAGAAGGGGATATTGGTAGAAGCTCATACTACACCTTATTCAGTTCATCCCGGGACCACTAAAATGTACCATGACCTAAAAGCATTGTATTGGTGGCCTGGTATGAAAAAGGATGTAGTTGAATTTGTGGCCAAATGCTTAACATGTCAACAAGTTAAAGCAGAGCATCAAAGACCAGCGGGATTGTTACAACCACTGAAGCTCCCTGAATGGAAGTGGGAAGAGATTTCCATGGATTTTGTGACTGGATTACCTAAGACTACAAAGCAACATGACGCCATTTGGGTAGTCATTGATAGGTATACAAAATACGCCCATTTTCTACCGGTACGCATGACTTACTCCATGGACCATTTCTGCCGAACTTTATGTGAATGAGATTGTGAGATTACATGGGGCACCGTATTCTATTGTTTGTGAGCGAGATGCTCGGTTCACTTCGTCTTTTGGGAAAGCTTACAGAGAGCAATGGGAACTCGATTGAAGTTCAGCACTGCATATCATCCAGAGACAGATGGTCAGACTGAGAGAACAAATCAGATCTTGGAAGATATGTTGAGGGCATGTGTGATAGATTTCCAAGGATCATGGAGCAAATACTTGCCTTTGATTGAATTTTCTTACAACAATAGCTATCAGTCTACAATCGGGGTAGCACCCTATGAGATGTTGTATGGAAGAAAATGCAGGTCTCCACTGCATTGGGATGAGTTGGGAGAGAACAAACTCCTAGGGCCAGATGCGCTCAAAGACACCAACGAAGCTATTCGAAGATCGGGGCTAGAATGATCACGGCTCGGAAAGCGAGACGAAATCTTACGCAGACCTGAAGCGGAGGGACATTGAGTTCGAAGTGGGTGATCATGTGTTTCTTCGAGTGACACCACGAAAAGGACTCTCGGTGAAGAGATTTGGCAAGAGAGGGAAACTAAGTCCCAGATATGTTGGTCCATTTCAGATATTGGATAGAGTGGGCAGTGTAGCTTATAGAATAGGTTTACCGCCATCATTATCTGGGGTGCACAATGTATTTCATGTATCTCAACTCCGGAAATATGTGTCAGACCCATCGCATGTTTTGAGCTATGAAACACTGGGTTTGCAGGAAGATTTGTCCTACAATGAACGTCCGGTAAAGATTCTTGATCAAAAGGATAGAATTTTGAGAAATAAGACAATTACCCTGGTGAAAGTCCTATGGAGAAACAGTGTGGTTGAGGAAGCTACTTGGGAGCTTGAATCTGATATGCGAGAACAATATCCAGAATTATTTGAGTAAAATTTCGGGACGAAATTTTCTTTTAGAGGGGGATAATTGTAATATCCGCTAACTCCGAAAGGGTATTTTTGTAATTTTATTTAGCTGAGAGTATTTTTTTTTATGTTACATATTTATGGATTTAAATATGTATGGAATTATTTTTATGATGATATAATATGTGATTTTATTGGCATGTGTATAATGCCTAATAGATACATTTGTCTGGATATTGTTATATGGGTATATTATTATTATAATTATTATTATTATTATTATTATCGTATGATTATTATTATTATTATTAATATCGTATGATTATTATTATTATTATTAACAGTTAGTATATGCGATACGTATACACGATTCAACCGAACCGAACGCCTATTTTGGTGGAATGGGAATCGCTCCACTTCGGTTCAATGCGATATTTTGCTTGGGTTTAAACACGATAGAAATTAGGTTTTAAAACTCTATTTTTCGTTCACCCAAAACAGAGAACCAACGAGAGAGAGAGCACGTATACGGCGTATACGATACCGAAAATTTTCGTTTCTTCAAGCAGAGTGAAACCTGGGTGAACGTGGGGGTTTGGGATCACTTATATACGACCTAAGGAAGCTTTTTAACGTGGTATAAGGGGCGGAAGTCGTCGTTTTGAGATTCGCCATTTTTGAAGCTTCAAAGGTGCGGCTTAGTTACGGACTCGAATTCGAACGTGTTTAAGCTTGTTCTTGGGTCAAGGGAGGTTATATTTGAGTGCATGGGACCCTAAGGATTGTTTTTGACGTAAGAAAACGAAGCTTTAACGTCCAAAGCGAAAATCCAAAATTTTGACTCCATTAAAGGCGGTACACCGCCAACGAAGAAGACAACCCCGATCTGCCTTCTCGGACCACTTTTCTTGATCGTTTTGAGGTCCTGAGCATTGTGGAGAGCTTCCCCAATCGAAAGGACGCTTCAAGAGCCATCGGAGACAAAGTTACACTTTACCGGCGACGAAACCGACGAGAACGCCGGCGACTGCGTTCTGACCTTTTTGAGGTGTTTTTCTTAGATATTTTTGTATATTTTGATTCCTTATTTTATTCTAAGGTGCTTGGTGAAGTTTCATAATTTTCTGAAATTATTTGGAATTATTGTGAATTATTTAGTATAATTCATAGATTAATTATGAAAAATACTTAGATTACTCAGAAAAATCTAAATATATTTTATATGATTAGTTATGAGATATAAACTATTGCAAAATTGGTAGATTCGAATTTCGGTTAATTTTGTATTTTTCATGAATTATTTGTGTTATTTATTAAATTAATTATGAAAAATACTTAGGTTGCTCAGAAAAATCTAGATTAATTTTATTTGATGGACTATGATATATAAACTGTTATAAAATTGGTAGATTGAATTTTCAGGCGATTATGTATTTTTCATGAATTATTGATGTTATTTCTTATTTAAATTATGAAAAATACCTAGGTTGCTTAGAAAATTCAAAGAAAATTATTTATGACTTATTACAGATTATGAAGTGTATTAGAAGAGTTAGATTCGGTTTTTAATCAATTTTGGTATTTTTCATGAATTTACTTAATTAATGCTTAAGTTAAATATGAAAAATAGATAAGTGTTGTTAAAATAGTAAAATGTATTTTTGAAATACCATTTACTGTCTATGATGTCAAAAGGAATAGGTTTTTTTATTTATTAGTTGCTGTAGGTATTTATTATAATTATTGGTGATTAATTAACTATTTATTTAGACTTTAATAAGAATAAATGGTATTTTAGTAAATTTTACGTAAAAATGTGTTGTATGAATTCATGTTTTACGTTAAGAATGTTTGTTTGAGTCCATGCAATATGTTTGTGTGAATCTAAATAATAAATGCTTATGTATGGTGTGTCATGCAAGCGAAATGGACCTATGTGTTACGTATTTTTACGTAAGTTTCTGTATGAGTTTAGAGATTCATACTTGAATGTGTTTTGAGTGTATTGTTGTGTTAATGAATGTCTAGGATCTTGTTCTCAACAAGGAAATTCGTTGAGGTGCTCGAGGTAGCAAGTGTGGTCTTAGCAACTGAGGTAAGAAGAGTGGACATACGTGCACGGTGGTGTATGTTATGCATACAACTTGGGTTGGTTTGCTATTTAATTTGATTGTGTTATGATTTCCTTATATTTTGTGAGCATCGTTAGCATGAGAATGATATTAGGATCTTGCTGCTTGTGTGAGCATAACACTTGCAGGTTATAACATTATCATGGGTGAGTACAACTTATGGTAATTAATTGCCCTGTTTGATGCCAAGTGTGAGAATAACACAAGGCAGGGCAGTTTACCTCATGTCTGATCAACATGAGTGTATAGTTGATTATCGTATGTGAGTATAATGTGCGATATGAGACATGATTGGTGCATGTGAGAACAACATGCGTTGTGGATATATTTATGGAATGTGAATTACTGTTGATTAATATTAAAGAGCAAATTATGTCAAGTAACTAGTTAGGAGGGTTATGTCCTACATAGCTCTTCTTACTGGGCGTTAGCTCACGGGTACTCTGTGTGCAGGTAAGGGTAAGGCTAAGCAGTGAGAATGAAGAGCTCGAGGCGTGGACCGCATGTTAGGGGGCTGGCACAGTATTTTGCTTTTAGTGTTTTTAACTGCTAAACATTTTGGAACTATTATTTTGACTTAACTAGTTTTTATTTAAGTTTACTGTACTAAAAGTATTTTGTTTTAAACAATGAGATCTCATGCTTGGATATTTTTCAATAAAGCAGTATTTGATTGTCTTTATCTTATTAAATTGTTTTATACGGACTATCCTATGTGACATCTCGGGAAATCGGGGTGTTACATGATTTGGTAGATATCAAAGTCTAGAGAGCATGCTTTAGTACATAAACAATTATTGAAACAGTAAAATTGAATAAAATTAGACAAAAGTCCTTAAATTTAACAATCTCAATAGTTCGAGGGGAATTTTTAACGGCCAAAAAAATTCAGGAGGCACAATTTACTACATGTCAAAGTTCAGGGGGAAAAATTACTAATTACCCTTGTTTTTAATTTATTTTTGTAAAATTTTATTAATTTTAATTGTTTTATTTGAGAAAAAGATAAAAGATAAATATTGTTTTAATTAATTACATTTGAAATAAGACTATTTTATTAAAGAAAATCAGTTGTAGTTTCAAAATTTTAAATAAAAGATATATATATTATTTAATTTATAATCAATAGACGATATAAGATATAAAAGATTGTTTTCATTAATTATATTTGTAATAGAAGTATATAATTCTGAATTCACTATAAAAGGGTGAAAGCACAAAGGGTTTAAGCCTTTAAGGTCACTTATGTACGAATTGAACAAAGAAACTCCAATTCAATTAATTTTATATTATTCATCAACAAATACTTCAATTTTCAAATCAATTAAAAAAAATGGGAGCAAGTAATTTTCGTTTGCTGAATATGGTGCGGTCTTTCCTTCCATTTTTACTTGAAGTTCAAAGCGCGAACAGAAAAGTTACACTTAGAGAGAAAGTATTGTACAATGTTTTAGCATTGTTCATATTCTTGGTATGCAGCCAATTACCATTGTATGGTATTCAATCTATAACTGCCACGGATCCATTCTATTGGATGTGTATAATTCTTGCAAGCAGTCGTGGCACTGTTATGGAACTCGGGATAACACCGATCATAACATTAGGCTTTGTAATGCAATTGCTTGTTGGCTCAAAAATCATTCGAGTTGACAATAATGTCCGCGAGGATCGGGCTCTTCTGTATGTTTACTCTAACTAACTCGAGTCTGTTTGATATTATTTTCTGTTTTATTTAATATTTTTTTATAAGTAACCTTTCATGAAAGAAACATCGTAACACAAAAGTAGAGAAATAATGTAACATTAACATTCCGACTTACATAAAATTCTAATATTTGTTGTTTTTTTTGTAGAAATGGAGCACAAAAATTACTGAGTATATTGATAGCCATTGGTGAAGCTGTTGCTTATGTTTGCTCAGGAATGTATGGAAGTGTTGATCAAATTGGAATTGGAAATTCCATCCTTATTATTTTTCAACTCTTCTTTGCTTCCATTATTGTCATATCCCTAGATGAGCTTCTACAAAAGGGTTATGGCTTAGGCTCAGCTATTTCACTTTTCATCACAACAAACATTTGGTAAGTAATTAGTCTTTTTTCTTTTATAACCTTTTTATTAATGATTCGATTAATGATTGAATAATGTCATATGATTTTTCTAGTGAGAATATAATATGGAAGGCGTTTAGCCCAGTCACTATTAGCAATAGTGGCCGCGGAGTTGAGTTTGAAGGTGCTGTTATAGCTCTATTCCATCAATTATTAACCCGAACAGACAAAGTTGGTGCTCTTCGCGAAGCATTTTTTAGGCAAAATTTGCCTAATGTCACGAATTTGCTCTCAACTATCATGATTTTCCTCGTTGTTGTCTACTTTCAAGGGTTTCGTGTTCTTCTTCGAGTGAGATCGAAGAATGCTCGTGGACAACAAGGCTCATATCCTATCAAATTGTTTTACACCTCCAACATGCCTATTATACTTCAATCTGCACTTGTTTCCAACATTTACTTTATCTCTCAGGTGTGTGCGATCTCGATATTTTTTTTTATCGTAATTACTCTTTTCGATTAAAAAAATTAAAAGGGCATTATTTAAATTTAGAGGGATTAAGAAAATTCTCAGAAAGTTAGGCAATATTTACGACGAAATTCCTTTAATATTTACAATTGTTACATATATGACTCAAATTAAAAAAGTAGCGGCAAAAGTATTTTATCTTACGATTTTGTTGCAGTCATACCAGTTTTTAGTTGTTAAGTGTCTATTAAGCCCGTTAAGTGCCAGCTTAGAAGCACGTGACAATATATTTCTTTAGCTTATTTAATATGTGGTTCAATAATATGTCGTCACATGTTTCTAAGGTAGCACATAATGGTCAAAAAAGGTACGATCGCAACAAAATTGTAAGATAATGTATTTTTGCCGCTACCTTTTTTTATTAGGGTCATATGTATAACAATTGTAAATATTAAAAAAATTTCGCCACAAATATCCCAAACTAACACCTAATACACTATTTTTATTGACATATTAAACACTATTTTTTTGCTTTACCAATTAATCTTATATTTTTTTAGAGCAACTGTATATATACATATAAAGAATAATAAAAAAATATAAAATGCGAGTTTTATAGCAGGTAGTGGTGAGTATGTCCCTGTTGGTGGATTAGCTTATTATATCACCAAACCTTCAAGGTAACTAATTATCATTTTCTCTATTATTTCATTTTCAACAATCTCTTAATATTAATTTATTCAATTTTTTTTGCAGTTTTATAGCAGTCAATCCAATCCATGCATCATTCTATATTGTGTTCATCTTATCTATTTGTGCAATTCTTTCCAAAATATGGATTCAAGTTTCAGGATCAACTGCTAGAGATGTTGCCAAACAACTCAAGGTAAAATGACAAAAATACTCTCATCGGTAAAAATTACGAAATTAACCTTCTGAAAAAGCGGATACTACAATAGTGTTATAAAATGCGAGTTTTACATATCATTTTTTTTGTTGGCTTTAATTGTAGGAACAACAAATGATAATGCCTGGACACCGCGAATCGAACTTGCGAAAGGAGCTTAACCGTTACATTCCTACTGCTGCAGTGGTGGCCGATTTAATGGGAGCAATAGGCTCTGGAACGGGGATCTTGCTCGCCGTGACAACTATCTACCAATATATGCAATGAAAGGATCGATGTACCTCCAGCCATTGATCTTTGAGCTTCAATCCCTGCGATAGCTTCGGTATTGGAGTTCGGGCTTCCTCGCTCTCTCAACTCTCTTTAGATGGAATTTGCTGAATGGATTCAGAATGAGTGAGTAGCTCGGGGACCGAGACCCTATATTTATAGGTGAGATACTCCATCAGTATCTGCGCCACATTAATTGTCAGAATATTTTGACAATTAATTCAGGAAATCAAATCAGGTAATGAATATAGAAATCTGACCATATATAGAATATTACATAATTGATTTTATCCAGATTCAATGAATATAAAATATTCATTTATCAGAAAATCAATTATTTATTTATTTCCTTAAATAGAAAATCATTTCCTTAATTAGAAAATAATTTCCATATATAAAATATTCTAATATTCTCCCACTTGGTCATCATTTAAACTAAAATATTCAAACCCAACGTTCCTCATTATATAATAAACATACGAATCATAGCGACATGTCCTCATTATGAATCGAGTATTATCTTCCATGTATTACAATACATTTATTATATAACAATGTACTTTATGTGGCAATGTACTTAAGTGAATAAACCCTAAACCTTATGTTTATTCAGGTCCTCTGAAATTTTTCTCAAATGTAAAATTAGGATGCGCATAAATATGAGAAAAATCAAAATAAGAGTTTCATTAATAATAACTTTATTTGTACAAATTACATAAGGGAACCAAGTCCCATGTTCTCTACATGATCCTTGAATTTATGAGGTGGCAAGCCTTTTGTCATAGGATCGGCAATCATCAATTCAGTGCTAATGTGTTGAATGACCACTTTATTTTCCTTAACACGTTCTCTAATAGCTAAGTACTTAATGTCGATGTGCTTGCTTCGACTTCCACTTTTGTTGTTCTTAGCCATGAAAACAAAGAACTCGAATTGTCACAGAACATCTTCGGCGGCCTTGCAATGGAATCAACCACTCTAAGGCTCGAAATGAAACTCTTTAGCCATACACCATGTGATGTAGCCTCAAAACAAGAAACGAACTCGGCCTCCATAGTAGAAGTAGCGAGTCAAAGTTTGTTTGTTACTCCTCCAAGACACGGCTCCACCAAAGAAACATAAACACGTAACCAGATGTAGATTTACGTGAATCACCGCAACCAAATAAATCCGAGTCCGAGTAGCCAACTACTTCTAGATTGTCGGTTCGTTTGAACATCGGTTTGTAATCCTTAGTACCCCGAAGATACCTCATAACTTTCTTTGCGGCTTTCCAAAGTGGTCTATCCCCGGTTACTTCCGAAATCTTCCTAACATTCCGCGAATAAGCAATGTCGGGTCTTGTGCACACCTGAGCATACATTAGGCTTCCAACAACAGAAGCATAAGGAATGTTCTTCATTTGTTCTCTTTCAAAATCATTCTTTGGGCACTGGCTCAAATTTAATTTATCACCCTTCATAATTGGAGCAACGCTCGGTGAACAATCTTTCATATGAAATCTTTCTAAAACTCTGTTGATGTAGGCTTCTTGAGATAAACCTAAGATACCTCGGTATCTATCTCTATGAATCTTAATGCCTATGACATAGGATGCTTCACCCATGTCTTTCATCTCAAAGTTCTTTGAAAGAAATTGTTTTACTTCACGTAGCAACCCTTTATCATTGGATGCAAGAAGAATATCGTCCACATATAAAACAAGAAAACAGATCTTACTCCCACTTTCCTTCAGGTATATGCATTGATCCATGACATTCTCTTCAAATCCAAAGGAAGAGATGACATCATGAAATTTTAAATACCATTGACGGGATGCTTGTTTTAATCCATAGATGGACTTCTTGAGCTTGCATACCAAATCCTGACCTTCACTAGAGGAGAATCCTTCTGGTTGTTTCATGTATACCTCCTCCTCTAGATCACCGTTCAGAAAAGCAGTTTTTACATCCATCTGCTCCAGCTCTAAATCAAAATGAGCAACTAATGCCAAGATGACTCTGAGGGAATCTTTCTTTGATACAGGAGAAAAAGTCTCCGTATAGTCAATTCCTTCCTCTTGAGTGAATCCTTTAGCAACAAGTCTCGCTTTGTACCTCTCAGTGTTTCCTAATGAGTCTTTCTTAGTTTTATAGACCCATTTACAGCCAATGGCTCTCGCCCCATTAGGCAACTTTACAAGTTCCCAGACTCTGTTGCACCTCATAGAATTCATTTCATCATCCATAGCATTGTACCACAATTTTGATTCTCTACTGTTCATAGCTTGTAAAAACGTTTCTGGATCATTTCCAATTCCAATATCAGATTCTAATAAATACACAACATAGTCTTTGTAAATCTTTGGCTTGATAGGTCTAGTAGATCTTCTTAAGACTTCACCAACAGGCTCTTGGGGAGCAGCAGCTGGTTCAGCAGGTTCAACAGGTTGTTCAACAGTTGCAGGCAACTCTTGAACATCTAGATCTATTGGATTATCATTACCAACTTGTGGATCTTCAGTGATTGGTAATGGTTGTTGAACATTCGTTTGAACTACAGGAGTGTTAACCATTATCAATCTTGCTTTTGAAGTGGAAGGTTCTGAAGGATCTTTCTCAGGACCTAAGTCCTTTGATTGATCACTCCCACTGATCAAGGCATTTTCAAGAAATTTTGCATTCCTTGATTCCACAATTCTTGTGCTATGAGATGGACAATAAAACTTGTAACCTTTAGACTTTTCAGCGTACCCTATAAAGAATCCGCTTATGGTCCTTGGGTCCAATTTCTTCTCTTGTGGATTATATATTCTGACTTCAGATGGACATCCCCAAATGCGTACATGATTCAAACTTGGTTTCCAACCTTTCCATAATTCAAAAGGAGTTTTTGAGACTGCCTTTGTTGGAACTCGGTTTAATATGTACACGGATGTCTTTAATGCTTCAGTCCACAAGGATTTAGGAAGATTAGAGTTGCTACTAAGCATACTCCGCACCATGTCCATTAATGTTCGGTTTCTTCTTTCTGCAACACCATTTTGCTCGGGTGTACCGGGCAAGGTGTAATGGGCAACAATCCCATTTTCTTCAAGAAACTTCGCAAATGCACTGTGTGCTTGTCCATCTTCTGTGTATCTACCATAATACTCACCTCCTCTATCTGATCTCACTATCTTAATTTGCTTGTTGCATTGTTTCTCTACTTCAGCTTTAAATATCTTAAAGACATCTAATGCTTCACTTTTATTATGAAGTAAGTAGATATACATGTAGCGTGAGTAATCATCTATAAATGAGATGAAGTATTTCTGACCATGTGAGTCCATATCTGGACTACATATATCAGTATGTATGATTTCTAATATTTCAGAACTCCTATGGACACCAGTTTTGACAGACTTGGAGGTTTGCTTTCCCTTAATGCAATCCACACAAGTATCAAAGTCAGTAAAATCTAAGGTATTGAGTACCCCATCTTTTACCAACCTTTTAATTCTATCAATGGAGATATGTCCCAATCTCCGGTGCCACAATGTACAGGAATCCTCTTTCATAACACATCTTTTAGTGCCAGCGTGAACATGCATAACATTATTAGTGGTATTATTTTGTAAATTAAGGCAGTAAAGACCATCAGACAAAATACCATTTCCAACACATTCAGATTTATAATATAAATTAAAATATTTGTCTGAAAATGTAAAGGAAAAACCAAAGGGTATAAGTCTTGAAACTGAAATCAAGTTTCTAGAGAAACTTGGTACATAAAAGGTCTTTTCTAACTTTAAAATAAAACCATTACTTAAAACTAAATTGCATGTTCCAATAGCTTCCACATGTGAGCCCATCTTGTTTCCAGATAAGATGCTTTGCTCACTTGCCACTGGCTTCCTTAGATTTTGAATATCCTGCAAGGAATTTGTTATGTGAATTGTTGAACCGGAATCAATCCACCATGTGTTAAGATTAACATTAGCCATATAACATACTAAGGAAATTGGATTACCTTTGTCATCCATCCATTTCTTGAACTGGCTGCACTCCCTTTTAGCATGTCCCTTTTGTTTACAAAAGAAACATTTGATGGAATCTTTCTTTATGGCAGCCTTGGGAGCCATGGGCTTTTTCCCTTTGTTCTTCTTGAATGGCTTGCGTTTCTTAGGTTGAGTGGTCAGGTGAACACTTTCTCCTTGCTCCTGTAGGAGCCTGGCTTCCTCTTGAACACACATGGTCATCAATTCATTGATAGTCCATTTTTCTTTATGTGTGTTGTAGGAAATTTTGAAAGGCCCATATTGTGAAGGAAGATTGTGAAGGATGTAATGAACCAGGAAGGTATCAGGAATGATAACGTCGAGTTTCTTCAAATGAGCAGTGATGTCCCTCATTTTAGAAATATGTTCTCGAACTCCTTTAACACCGGTGAGTTTTGTGGACGAGAACTCTTGGATGAGGTTGATGAACAAAGATTTATCTGAAGTGTCAAACTGCTCATCCATAACTTTGATAAAGTCTTTCACCTTCTCAGGTGGCTCCACCGATCCACGCATTCCCATAGGAATTCTGGACATAATGAACATGATGCAAAGACGATTAGATTGCTCCCACTTTTCACGTAGTGCAATCTCAGCAGCAGTGCTAGTATCAGTGATAGCAGTTGGTTCATCTTTCCTTATTGCATAATCCATGTCAGTGCAAGCTAGGTGGAGAAGAACTCGTTCCTTCCAGATTTTGAAGTTGTCACTCCTAAGCTCAGGGATTTCACTAGTGATTTCAGCATATTTAGAGGTGGATGAAATAGCTGCAAGAGTAGGATTACAAAAAATTTAGATGTTAAAAGAATTGAGGCTTTAATGAATTCATGTTTTACCAATGTAGAAACATGATGAAGATGAAAATTTTATTAAATCTAAAATTGCCTGTGGGCTAAATTTTAAATCTAATAAAATTAGATGAACTTTAAGATAGATTTAATGAAATATTTAATTTAGATTAATGGAGGAATGAAATCTATCTTTAATTAAAATTTGTGATAACACTATTAAATCAAATCCTCATAACTCCCTGTGGGGTAAATTAAGAGAATTTAACTTAATATATTATCCTAATTAATTATAAAAATATAATAAAATCCCTGTGGGGTAAAATTATTATATCCAAATAATTAATTACAAGTTTTGTCCATTAAGGTGAATTTTAATTAATATATAATTTTATATAATTAAAGATGCTGTGGCTACTCCCTAATTATAAAAAATTATATTTTCACTTTAGACATTAGGTATTGGGCTCTACCTAAAAGTAATTTCGTTATTAACATAATAGACAATCACTGAGATTAGTGCTTCTAGTGTGGTCGTCCGAAGATCATTAAAAACCGTTCTAGATATGAGCATTTGTCCCAGGTTCATGTTTTCTTATGTCAAACCACAAAACTACTTACGTTTTATTCATATTTTATTCATTTTATAAAGTTTTATGAATATTTTATGAATAATTTTATGAAGTTTTATGAAACTTAATTGCTAAATAAAATATTCAACCTATCTTAATGTTTGAATATTTTTAAATATATCTAGCACTATAAAAGGAATTTATGTATAACATTTAAATCATACAAATCTAAATTAATTGCATTAAACATAAATTTGTCAATTAAATACAAAATAATACAATTAATGTATGATCATTAATTAAATGCAAATTCCTTAATATGAAATTAATGGCAGATTTTTCAAAATTAATTTAGACAATAAATTGCATAAATTTGGTAATATATAATTAAATGCACAAATTAGCACAATTTTTACATGCCTAAATAAATCATGTAATAAATTACCAAATTTAAACAAATTTCTATTTTCAATTTATACTATATATATGTATTAAACAAAAATGGAAAATTAACTAAATGCAATTTATTGACTAAATTAACACACAAAATAGGAAAATAATTAATATTCTAAATAAATAAAAAATTTATCAAAAATTCGGAATTTTTCCTTTTTTTTTTTGAAAAAACCACTCCTGTAAACGACATGTCATTTTTGCAAAACGCAAAAACGACACGTCGTTTTTACTCTGACGGGCGCTCAAAAAGAATGTATAAACGACACGTCGTTTTCCCCAAAGGAAAAACGACACGTCATTTTGTACAATGAAGAGCTGCCAAAAAAAACAAAAAACGACATGTCGTTTTTCACAGTATGAAAAACGACATGTCGTTTACTACAAACGACAGCTGAAATGAAGGCCTTCAAACGACACGTCGTTTTTGTCAAACGACACGTAGTTTTTTGACAAACGACACGTCGTTTTTGGGCAAACGACATGTCGTTTGCGTCGTCTTCTTCAGCCAAACCGGGTCGATTTTGACCCGTTTTTCTGCACGCGGGTCCGTCGAACCCGACCCAAACCCGATCGGAAATTGTGTTTCTGACGACCAAAATGCGTGTTTTCAAATCTAAATAGTTCTAAATCAAATAATAAAGAGATCCACATAGATTTTATGCACAAAAACACGAAAAAAATATATACTTTAATATCACGAAATTAATCGGGTCCGAAAAAGTTTATACCGGAAAAAAATTTCCATCCTTAAGTTTTTCAATAGATTTTCAATGCTTAGATCGATCTATAATACTATACGAACATAGCAATATATTTAGAATTCGAAATAAACACCGAAAAATAAAAAATAGAAAAAACTCAAAATGGACCGATCGTGATTATATATATATGCATGTATATATATGCATGTATATATCACATAAATAAAAATGAATATTATGATTATTATTATGCGATAAACATCTATATAATATACAATATATATAAGCATATATACACGGATAAAATCTATATATACACGTACGAGTATGAATTTGTATGAGTATATAATATATATGTATATATGAACAATATGAAAGATATATATATGTATATACTGATGAAAATGTATATATAATATAAATGGTATGAATATAAAAATATATATATACAGAACCGAAACAAATATGTATATATATGAACAGTATATGTATGTATATATATATATGAAACTCAAATAAAATCAAGGCAGAGATAAATCCGCTCTGATACCAACTGTTAGACTATATATATAGTGTATGTAATATAGCATATACAATGATATGAAATGCGGAAAATAGACTGTAACCATATCAATAATATATGCAATGAAAGGATCGATGTACCTCCCCTTGATCGATTCGAGCTTCAATCCCTGCGATAGCTTCGGTATTGGAGTTCGGGCTTCCTCGCTCTCTCAACTCTCTTTAGATGGAATTTGCTGAATGGATTCAGAATGAGTGAGTAGCTCGGGGACCGAGACCCTATATTTATAGGTGAGATACTCCATCAGTATCTGCGCCACATTAATTGTCAGAATATTTTGACAATTAATTCAGGAAATCAAATCAGGTAATGAATATAGAAATCTGACCATATATAGAATATTACATAATTGATTTTATCCAGATTCAATGAATATAAAATATTCATTTATCAGAAAATCAATTATTTATTTATTTCCTTAAATAGAAAATCATTTCCTTAATTAGAAAATAATTTTCATATATAAAATATTCTAATATTCGAGACATTAGAGAAGGAGAGAGCTAGTGAGGCTGGCTTCTTTGGATTCTAAAATTAAACCAAGATGTAAAAATCATGAGAAATTTTACTTAACACCGTAGACTATAGTTTTGTAGGCTAGTTTTAATAAACGATGCTTTGCTTAGAATTTTGTTCTATTGGAAAATTCTATTATTTACTTTTAAGTGTACTAATGCACCCATTTCTGTTTTCTACATCTAAATAGTTATAATATTAATTTTTTGATATGACAGTGTACATTATAAATATTTAGAGAATTCTACAATTTTTTTGAGAGATTCAAAATAATTTAACGTGTCGAAAATAATATTCAAACAATTACAAGTGTTTCTTTTATTTTATACGAGAGTAAAATAAACTCAAACCCTACAATCTCTATTATAAATTATTTCAAAATTTTTAAATCTTTGTAGCATGTCTTAAATGACTACAATATATACTATCAAATAAAAAAAGATTAAAATTACAACTATTCAAATATCAAAACTACGAGTGCACCCAATTGAAAGAAACTCCTTATTATATTAATTAATATTTTAGGATATAAAGGTTTAGTACTTAACCTTAAAAATACCTTTGTAGTCACCATTACAAACACCATCATAACTATTTTCTCTTGGTTGCTTTAGTTATGTTATACCACAAAATTTTGTGTGTAATATAATGAGTTAAATTAGTGAAACACTCAATATAGCATCTACTTTAACAAAAGTATAATCAAATTGCTATCCATAATAGTGTCATTAATATTATAATGTAAATTTTAGATAATGGGTATGTATTGTAAAGCAATTTACTTAGATTGAGAAAGAGAGAGCTCTCCCTTTATTAATCTCAGCCTCATTCATGAGTCATGACCAATAAAAACTGTTATAATGGACACTTCCAAATCCAATACTCCACTATTCACAGTAATCTCACTTTCAACAATGACTTCCATACCAATAAAGGAAAATATTCCTATATATAAATATTGATGATATTGATTAAAACCGACATTAGTTGTCTTAAAGTTGAAGTTTTTGCCAAGCTAATAAAGAACATCCAAAAAACACATTATAGTTGTGAAATAGCAACAAATTCCCAATCTGTATATGCATAAATCTAGCTGTGTGTGGGTCCAATCTAATTTATAACATAAAAGAAGAAGAAAATGGCACAAAACAATACACAAACATATGCTCAATCAACAGTAAGCAGTGGAGCCAAGCCAGCTCAATTTGGTGACCAATGACAATGATTGAAACTTTGAAAGTAAAATCAATCAAATAAAAACCATTGGTTAACTTTGTCATGGGCTGCCCCATCCATACCTTAAATCAGAGTCCCCATCTTCAGTTATTCTTGTTACATTATAATCTAATGTCAAAGTGTGCCCCATTAGCCATTAGAAATTTCAGTAAATGCCATTTTTAATCATCTAATTTCACCTATTTTAGATATAATCATATATACTTAACAGACATAGTGTACTATTAGGCTGTGCTCTTGTCTCTAATTTATTCTAAATGTGATTAATTGAATTGGATCGATTATTAGATGATACTTTTAGAATTTAATTAAAAATATAATATATTAGAAAATATTATATTTATTTATACATAATAAAACAATATTTAAATTTCATTTTCACTTGTTGTTTTCTTAAAAACTCTACTACACTTAATTAAAGAATTATATATATATATATTTTAATGGTTTGTTAGTTAATCTTAAAAATCAAATTTTGAATTAAAATTCACTTGAAAAACCGATCCAATAATCCAATTACTAATCATATTAGATTGGATTTTGAAGTCTAATTGAATTGGATCAAATAATTAACTTTCAAATGAAAAAAAAAAAAAAATGAATGAATTGGATCGAATAGAACAGTCTATACAACTCAAATTTTTTGCTAGAAGAATCTGTACTCTGTACTGTGTCAAAATTGAAAAGGAAAGTTAAAGATGCAAATATGTAGCAATGCCATAGAAAGTCCCAAAAGCTTAAACCTTAAGAAAAGGTAAAACTTGAACACATTATTATATTAATAATTTATTTGTCTAGAAAACTAGAGCAAAGAGAAATTGAATTGGATAACAAGAAAGAAAGAAACTGTATTGACTATTAAAGTGATCTAAATTTCATTGGATGCTAAAAATTGTTACAGCAAAGAAATTTTAATGACCAAGTTGGGTAAATAAGGTGAAGGAAGAAAAGAAAGAAAGAATTTTATATAAAAAAAAGATAAAACAGAATGTTGTAATCAAGTGTAAGGTAAGTAGTAACTGTTACCAATCACCACCATTGATGAACAAGAACCCCACTTCGTCTTAGCTCTGTAAAAAGCTCCAAGCATTGACCATATGTTTTCTCATATTTTTCACTCCTCTGACCAGGACAACACCTCTGCCATCTATTGTAATGGCATTCCAAGAAAATCTCATCAATCAAACAAATTGCCCCAGTTTCAAATAACCTCGGGATAAGATCGAATTCAGTCCCTTCAACATCCATTTTCATCACAACGAAATCTTTCTCAGTAACAGTGTTCTTCAACCAGTTAGCAAAATCAAACCCCTGAATCTTATCCACTTCTCCATCATATCTACCCATGGTATTCACCTGCTGAATTTTACCCTTCACAGGCTGAATCCTACCCATTCCTCTGCCTTTATCAGTGACTTTATCACCCGCGTCTCGATTGATTTCGAATGACAATGTTTCATTCTTAACCCAAGCTGCATAAGGCAACAAAGTTACAGCCTTTTTCTTCTTATACTCTTCATGAAATGTTTTATCAGCTTCAATAGCATAAACTTCAAAAGTCTTGTTCTGTTTAGGATACTGTTTTCTAAACCAACTACCAATACTAGAACCATAGCTCCTTGCTCCAACATCAACATAAACATATCTACTCTTAAAGCTTATATCAGCCATTGATGGCAGATACTTAACATTCTGTATGTTCCTCTTCAAAGTAAGCCATGGCTTTAAGGGTTCTTCCATAATCAATGGCTCAGCTTTCCTAACCAAATCTTGTTTGTACCCAGGAACTAAACACTTATCACCATTCTCATCATCATGGGAGTTTTTCTTAATCCCATGGCTAAGAAAAACACATTCTTTTTTCAAAATCATTTCACGTATAAAAGGCATGGAAGAATCATAACCATCTATATCACGTATAGTTAATAAATTGCAGCAATTGAATAAAGCAAGAAATGAATTGAAACTATACGTATCTTTTGCCCCAATATGAACAACAGCATACCCTTCGGGTTTCAGTGTCCGTACGATCTCTGAAGCAAAATCCAACGGCCGTGGAGATTTCTCCAGCCGACCGCCGCCTGAGAAGACGAAATCAAATGTGTTATCACCGAACGGAATCCGATGCGCTTCTCCATTTATAACCAACGGCTTCGATGCTTTCTTAAAAATCCCTACGGAATCCGATACGCCGATCTCCTTCAAAGCAAACACGTCTTGCCCCTTCGGGGTTTCAACGCAAAGAGACTTCGATTCCGGCGAAAGGTAACCGTGAGAAATCAGATCTTGAAAAACAGAAGAGTAGAAATTCGCAGCCTTAATCCAATCCTTACTCGTATACAAGTCACGTCGGAGAACGGATCCCGTCGCCGCCGCAGTAGTCGACGGAACAGAACCGGCGTCGCTCGAGAATATAGCAGAAGAACCAACGCCGGTGCCGGACATAACAAAGTTCAAATTCTCCGGCAAAGAGAAGAAACAGAAGTCTCCGACGTTACAAGACTCGCCGGTAACGGTAACGACGTAAGCAAAACGAACACCGATTACTAAAACCCCAAACAAAAGCAATCTCACCAGAAAGTTCTTCAACAAATTAGGTTTTCCACTCTCCATAACTATTAACCCAAACAATAAAAAATTCACAGAAACCAAATCAAAAGAAGAAGGGATTGATGGTTTGAATTTAGCGAGAACAGAAACGAGCAGAGGTGTGGTTAGCTCCGATCAAGGATGGTCTGTGGGAGAGAGAAGGGCAAATATGGAAATGTTGAAGAAATTGAGGGGCAAAACGGGAAAGCATGGTGAAAAATAATTTGTACTAAAAAGCCATTAGAAGTAAGTGAGTGTTTGTTTGGATGAGATTTTTTTAGAGAAGAGAATTAGGGAAGGAAGAAGAAGGTGAAGCGTTATATATGAAGAGTGACCAAACGCGGTCCCCGGAGGAGTGAGGTGACCTTTTACCGGAAGAACCGGTTCCACGCGGATAGAAGAAAATAGAGTCAGATAGCGAAACAAACACGTATTTGGATTTTGGGGATTTTTGGAAATTAAAAAAAGTACACACAATTTAGTCCATATTTGTTTGACCACCACCGGATATAGTAAATTTTATTATTGGAAAGTTTTATTGGACGTCTAATTTATTTCTTCTATTTTTGTTAAGTAAAAGAAAAATATTTTTTTAATGAAAAAAATTAAAAATAAAATGATTATTAATTGTTTTATTTATTTAAATAGTATTTTTTATTTATAATTAATTAGCTATATTTTATACAATTTATTTACTTAAATTATATGTGACTCGTAATTTTTTTTTTTAACAAAGATAACAACTTTCGTTAAAGCAAATTAGCTATTAAAATAGCTTTCAAACTAGTAGGGACAATCTCTCTACTGGAAAAATGGTTAGGACATGAATCACAAGAACGAGTTAATTAATTAGCCGCTTGGTTACCAGGTCGTTTAACAAATTGAACTGAAATTTGAAACAAAGAAATAGATCGTATAAAATTAATACAATCTGTAATAATAAGACCAAGAGGACAAAGAATTTGTCTATTACTATGAATAGCATTAACCAACATGAGACAATTTGACTACATCACCACCGCTGCAGGAACAAAACCTTCAAAAGAGTCTCCATTTTCCCAAGTGCTTTTAACCTAACTCAATGCCTTTTTCAAAGAAATCGATTCAGCCACAAGAGGGTCAATTTCACCACTGTTTTCCACGGCAGCAGCAGCAATACAAAAACCAAAGTGATTTTGAGCTATCCACCCCAAGTCGTGGCTATTCTCCCATGAAAAAAGAGCAGCATCACAATTAATCTTTAGCTCACCCATAGACGGTTTGATCCAAAGCTCAACACCAGCCGAGAGCTGACCAGAAGAAGTCGAGCCAACTCCATTTTTAATCTGAGCAAACTTCTAAAGCTCAAGGTACGTAATTGCAGCCGAAACTACTCTTTCCACATAAGCAATTCTCTAATTCCACAGCAAGTCATTTCTAGCTCTCCAAACACCGTAAAGAATCATAGCCATTTTATCAATCCCATCACCTGGGTGCAGTCTCAAACCAAGAACCAAATTCCTCTTTCCCATCACCAAAATTAAACCCCAGCCCACGGTCCAACCAAGCTTTAGTGAAAGGACATCCAACTATGATATGATAAATGGTCTCAACCTCTCTATTACAAAAAGGATAGATGCTATACACATTAACTCTTTTTCATTGAAGAGATACAAGAGTTGGAAGACAATTAGTAAGAGCCCTCCAAAGAAAATTCTTAACTTTTGGGGGAAGTATGTGACTCGTAACTTAATTGCACTAATAACAGTGTAATACTAAAGAGAATACTAGACACTAATAATATTTTTTAACAATTCTAAAAAAAAGTTTAACTTCTTAATTAATAAATGGTAAAATGTTTGAAAGGATTTGGGTTTGAGATGGAGCAAGTCTTAAATAAATTGATTTATATTACACTTAAGCTATCAAGTCATATTATAATAATAGGATTTTAATAATTGAATAAATATTATTTTAGTGTGATTAGATCAATTAAATAAATTAAACTTATATAACTTAAAAGGACTAATTTGTCAATAAATTTCTTTGTAAGAAAAAGTTGTTACATGTACACTCTATAAAATGTAAATATACATGATTTCATAACTAAAAAAAATGTATTTAAAAATTAATTAATTTTTTTTACACTATACATTTACTGTGACAGTCAGTAGTCCCGTGATCCGTAAGGGGAAATACCGAGTAAGCTATGCAATCTCACACCGCCTGGGGAAGGTCAAGTGGGATGATTCTGAGACTGTGTAGGTATGGGACTACACAGTTGAAGAGTGCATAAATGGATTGATTGGTACTACCTATAAAAATAAGGTGCATCTTGTTTTTCGGTAGCCCATCTCGAAAGAACTCCACAGTTAAGCGTGCTTGACCTGGAGCAATTTCAGGATGGGTGACCTCTTGGAAAGTTTTCCCAGGAAGCGTGCGAGTGAGGACAAAGCACGCTGGAAACACTTGTGTTGGTCTGTAGGGTCAGTCATCAATCCAGGAAGCAGCCAGAATGGCGTACTCGTGTATTAGAGCCATGATTTCGTGGGTGTAAGGGCCCAATTGAGGCTTGAAGCAAGGACGTTACAAATGGTATCAGAGCCTTGACCCAGCCGGAAGTGTGGTCGACGAGGATGTCGGACCCCGTTAGGGGGGTGATTGTGACAGTCAGTAGTCCCGTGATCCGTAAGGGGAAATACCGGGTAAGCTGTGTAATCCCACACCGCTTGGAGAATGTCAAGGGGGATAATTCTGAGACTGTGTAGGTATGGGACTACACAGTTGAAGAGTGCATAAATGGATTGATTGGTACTACCTATATCAACAAGGTGCATCTTATTTTTCGGTAGCCCATCTCGAAAGAACTCCACAGTTAAGCGTGCTTGACCTGGAGCAATTTCAAGATGCGTGACATCTTGGAAAGTTTTCCCAGGAAGCGTGCGAGTGAGGACAAAGCATGCTGGAAAGACTTGTGTTGGTCTGTAGGGTCAGTCATCAATTCAGGAAGCAGCCAGAATGACGTACTCGTGTATAAGAGCCATGATTTCGTGTGTGTAAGGGCCCAATAGAAACTTGAAGCAGGGACATTACATTTACATGCATGATTTCCATCCCTAATGAGAGGGGGTTAAGACTAGAATTGAGGTGATACATTGCGACATGTCCTTAATCCTATCCGAATTTATACTTATTATTTATTTAAATTATGATGCATATTATAATAATAGATATTTCATCTTATTTTTATTTTTATATAAAATTTTAAACATATAAATATATACATGATGATGTGTAAATAGTGTGTACATTTTGAATGTACGTGTAATTTTTATTCATGCTTTTTTTTTTATGTATAACTGAGAATCTGTTGAAATTTTTAACCTTGATGAAAATTCTCGAATACCACCCTCGTGACTCGGTGGGGTAAATAAGGGGACTTAGATAGAAGTGGGTATGAGAATAGGAGTATCCCTATTTGTGAGGTAGGAAACATTTTCATAATTCTTTCATTGGATTCATTTATTGTACTTTCTTTTCTTTTTTCTAATAATGCTATTTTCTTCCTCTAATAATCTAATAATGCTAGATTTTATGAAGGGTTGGAATGTTATTTTCAAATGCAAATTGTATACATTTTCTATTTTTAGAATTTATAATGTAAGAAAAAGATGTTGTGTTAGTTGGCTATGATGTTGATGTTGGATATAATGTGTGTGTGGTCTGGGACGGACCCATTAAGAGTGATGTGGGGGCTATAGCCCCCACGAACAAAAATATTGTCTTTTAAAAAATTAAATATAAATTTTTTAATTTAATAATTATAGGCCAAGATAGTAGAAAAGCCCCTACTAAATTAGATAAATTTAGTAAGAGTGATTATAATGTAGCTATAAATATTTTTTTACGATAAATAAACCCCCACAAAATAAAAATCATGGGTCCGTCACTGTGTGTGGTAGTGGTACCATATATGAATTCAATATATAATATATATTATACAAAAGTATTGTGTATAGTTGGAGATGAATTTATTATGAACATGCAATGTTTCAATTTCAAAGAATAGTAGTATAAGGCAATTTTGATAATTATCATGATGTTATATTTGAACAAATATTATTTCCCTTTCTTATATGAATTTGTTTGAATTTCTAAATGTGTAATATATCTTTCATGTAGTCATATATAAGCTATCAAATTTATAAATAAAGCCTTAAGTGAAATTCTTTAGTAGAAGACTTAGATTACACATTTAGGTCATCAGTGCTAATTAAGTAATAATTATTTCAAATGTTTTGACTCTAAATCTCTTTAGACTCTCATTTTTCTTCTAATTATGAATTTTGATCTCTTTTTTTTTTTTTAAAAAAAAAAAAAGATATGTGTAAATTTTTTAATATTAATATTAAAAGGTGGTCATAAATCTTTTGACCAAACTACCAAATACAAATTTTATTACAACCATTATCATCAAGCTAAAAATACTAGTGTTGGAAATAAATTAACATTAAAACAACTATGTTTAGGGCTATTGGTCATTAAAATTTACCATTTTTTTTCTACTGTTTTTTTTTTTCAATTAGTTGGTCCTCAAAGTTTTAGTTTAAGAGATTATAAGTGTTTATATTTGTATTTTTTTTAATAAAAAATTAAGAGCAAAATAAATATATGTATATATACATATATACAAAAATTAAAATTTATTCAAATACCAAAATAGAGAAGCTCCCTAAGCATAAAAGCACACTCACACCATATAAAAGCCCCTAATTTATTATTTATTTTTATGACAGCATTATTTTTTATTATGAAAAAATAATGAAAAATCACAGCAGATACAAAGCTATATATATATATTTTGCACTCTAAAGAGTACAGACAAAAATATGTATATACATTTTTATATAATCACATATATTTATAGAATCTACAAGTGTCAATAATTATAAACCAATGCATGCACATGATAACAATAAAAGCTACTCTGTATATTACTATATTTTATTAAGCACATAAAACAACTCATACAATAAATTAAAATCAAATAATTGGGACTTTATTATATGAGCTTAAAATAAATTAAAAACAAGTAATTAAGTGACCAAACTGACTGGCAAATTATAAGGAGCAGAAAAAGAAAGATCAAAGAGTTCTTCCATTGAGATTCGAGGAATATAAATCTGAACTCTTTCTCATTAAAATAATACACATTTTCTCGGTAAACAAACACAGTACACAAGTCAAATACTTGGAATTAATGGAAAACTACTTTCAGCAATTATTGCCCATGTTCTTAATTTTGATTATTCATTTATTTTTGCCAATTCTTGTAATTCAATTCTCAATTACTTGTTTAAGTTTTCAAGTTTAGATCTTGTGTTTTATTTTATTTTAATTTGATTAACAAATATAAATATATAGTACAATTTTCTTTGTACTTCTCAAGTATTTTATATAATCTTTCAAAATTATAGTTTTATTTTTAAATATAATCACATGATTTTTTTGGGGGAGGGGGACACAATTTGAATTGATAACTTAATTAATACGCCTCTAAAAAAATAAGATGTGATAATTTATTAATGTTAAATTTGTAAATCCAATATAAACGGATTTTTATGTAGTTTTAAGTAATTTTAAGTAACATAATTTATGTAGTTTTTGGTAATTTTAATTACCAAAATTTTATTTACACCCAAAATTTTTTTAAAGACATCTCATTTTAATAATTTTTATTTTATATAAATTTATATATTTAATTGTACTAAGTTTTTTAAATTTTTTTCTTCCAATTCATATTCTTAAAAAAAATATACCTATCAAATAAAAATAAATTACATTTAAATATTATGACCAAAAAATAAAATAAAAAATTATATGAAATTTTCTTAAAAAAATTAAAAAATACACACATAATTTAGAAATAAAAAATATGAAAATAAATCAAAATAAATATTGAAATTAGCATAAAATAATATGAGGGAAAAAAAAAATTTAAAAAAATATTAAAAAGTAATTTTTAAAAATTATTTAAAAAAATTATATTTTTAATAATAGGTTATACTTATCAATTTATAGTGCAACTAGAATTCCTATTTTCATTAACATGATTTATGTAGTTTTATATGATAACCTAGTCCAAATTCATCCTCTTTAGAATTTTTGTGTGCTAGGTGAAATTTAATTATTTGTGGTGAAATGCGATTCTTAATAATTAGAAGTAAAGAAACTTAATTATGTGGTGGAATGGGTGTATAAATCGATACAATTTAATGATAATTGATCGATCTAATTATAATTGACCACCAAATATTAGATTTCTAATTGTGATCGGATCAGATTAAATATTATTTTTGAATATCTAATTAGATTGGATGTAATGTTAGATGGGCTGATGGGGTGTCTAAAAATTTAATACATCCCATCAAAACAATTAATATTTTCATTTAATTTGAATGAGTAATTAAATTTTATGTTGTTATACGTAAAAAATATATATATATATGTATATATAAAAATTAACATTAAAATTTACTTTTTTTATTGGATGGATCTAATTTAATCTAATAGATATTGAATCTAAAATATTGAATAGATCTGATCTGATCCAATAATACAAATTAAACTAATAGATATACGTGAAATACATCCAATAGATATAGAATCGATCCAATCTAACATCTATTGGATTGGATCGATTGGATGACTGAAATTAATTGAATCAGAATAAATGGTAAAATTTAGAATTTTTTACACCACATACTGAAATTTCTTACTTTTTTCTTTTTTACTGTGGGGTGGAATTTTTTTCAAAAATATTGTGTACTGTGTTAAGTTTTTTTTGTTGTTCCACTGTTATTTTTAGTTGTTCTGTTTGATGTTCCACTGCTGTTTTATAAAAAGACAATATTTTTGAAAAAAAATTCATGTAGCAGTATTTTTTGTAAAAGTTAACCCAAACAATATTTTTGTAAGTTTTCATAAAATTTAACATTTAATATATAACGTGATATGATCTAAATAGACCTAAAAATATTAAATATGATCTAATAAACACTCCTAAAACTCTATTTTTATCTAGTTTAAATTACTCCAATATAATATTGTTGTGATCTTGTTCGTCATTTACTTGATGGATATTTAGCTGAAGAAAATTATACATAATATGAAATTTTAATCAATTCTAATAAATATTTATTTTTTTGAGAAAAAATCTTCAACATTTATTCATTGAACCAAATCAGCTAACGAATACGAAAAACGAGAACAAGTATCTATCTAAATATTCTCACCAACACCACTCGTAATAGAAGTAGTTAATGCATGGGCAAAGCCATTCAGAGATCGCAAAATAACATTACAAGGACCACTACCAGCAATAACTAACAAATTACAAATCTCA